>NC_040903.2:103451399-103754429 GCF_004126475.2 Phyllostomus discolor
TAAGTGATGAGCCTCAATCCCTTTATTTGTACAGTAAGAATCATGATGTAATAGAATCTGCCTCATAGGGATGATTTGAGGAGAAGATAAGATAGTATAAAATGTTTAGCCTTATGACTGTTACAATATATAATGAACACTTACTAAACTTTACACGTTACTATTACGACTTTTTGGGAGTCAGCAATTTTGGATTCAGGTTCCCGAAACATACTGTATCATATGACCTAACCTTCTTTGTACCTTCCTCTCTTATTTTAATTTTTACACTTTTTCATTCCACCCCTAGCATTGTTAATGCTTCCCTTTTACATTACCACTGTTACACTTAAGAGATTAAATTGGTTATTGATGAGCCTGCTTCTGTTGGGAAACTACAGTATTCTGAAGGACAGGGATGCATGCCCAGCTTGCAACACACTGCCTGGTACACACTACGCATCAGTAAATGTTGAAAAAGCTAATAAATTAATCAACAGACAGTGCCAACCTATTGACCTCCAGCATGGTTAAACTTTTTATTACAAATTGTACCATGGAAAAAAATGGATAATTATTATAGCCTGCTTCTTAAAAATACTGAGATGTTCACCATAAGAAGGTCAGGAATTTCTTCCTCTAGAAATCCTTGAAAATAATATAGAGATTTGTGTGTGTGTGTGTCAGTGATGGCTATATTCTTCAAATGCCCTTCTTGCCCCACAGATCTATACTAAAAATAACATAAAAGTGATAGTAAAGTGATGACTAATATATAATTTAGTTTTTAATATGTCTATGCATTTGTTATCTTATATAATCCTCATATTAACCTAAGAAATATGTACCATTTTATCCATTTTATAGGAGAAAAAAGATCCAACAAAATTAGTTTGCCAGATTCATCGTTAAGTTCCTTTATTCTAAATGCTAAAGCTTATGTTCTTTGAAACATGTTACCTCTTAATAAATAAATAGCAAATTATGAAATAATTAATAACAGACACATTTTAATATTTAATTAAAGCAAATTTGTCCAAATGAGAAATGAGTATTTGTCAGCATGTGTTCATTTTTAATTTTTTCAGGCACTTACAATGTTATTTTGATACATAATTTTCTGGGTTAAAATTAGAGTTTGTGATTTTGCTTCTGGCTTAAAATTTGTGAGCTTACTCAGCTGTATCAATTACAGTTATGTCTGTCTTTCTGTTTATCTACCTATTCAGTTATTTATTGGTTTGTTTTCCAGAAAACTGTGGACTGCATGACAACGATGTCAGTGCCTTCCACCCTGGTTAAATGTTTGTATCTGTTTTTTGACCTTCCACATGTGCCTGAGGCAGTGGGAGGTGCACAGAATGAGCTACCTCTAGCAGAACGTCGTGGACTACTCCAGAAAGTTTTTGTACAGGTATGGATGGTGCTATTCACCTGGCCATCTGTACCACTCTGTTTAAAGTGAGACAGGTGCACTCCTTAAATAGATGTCTTCCCTATTCCATTTTCTATAGTATTTCATGTTGTTTAATATAAATTGTCCTTATCTCATGTAATTGTCACATTTGTTGAATTTGCACACTCCTTTTGAGGAACATTTGAGTGAGGCATTGAGTTTGTTTCTCTGACAGATTTAACTATTAAGTTTACCTTGGATATAGCAATAACATTTGTGAAATGATCTAAGCAAGGAAAACTATTGATAATCATTAAGTTTGGAGTAATATTTCTTATAATGTCAAGAAATTCTCTTCTGTTGCTATCTATATACAGGAAGCCCCTAGTCTATAAATAATTCACTTAGAAAAGATGGTTTTAGTGGCTGCTGCAACCTCCTGTGTTCCTTGCCTGTAAATCCCTCTTGTCCACCCTTGCACCATTCCTTTAATAGCATTAGCAGTTAACAAAAGTTTAAATAGACCTTTGTTACCCAGCCTGGAAATACTGTCATCATTTTGATAATCCTTTTTGGGGGAGAAAAATTTTAAAGCAAACAAATTAAAAATAATTAAAGTAAATGCACCTATCAGATCTATTAAAGTATTAGAAAACACATTTGACACACGGAGACAAATAGTGTATGATTTCACTTATGTGTATCTAAGGTAGTCAGACACTTAGAGAATAAAATGATGGTTGACAGGCTGTGGAGTGGGGAAAAAGAAATTGTTTTCAGTTAGTATAGAGTTTCAGTTTTGCAAGATGAAAGTGTTCTAGAGGCCTGTTGTGTAACAGTGTGCTTACAGTTAACACTAATACACTCTATACTTAAAAATGATTAAATGGTAAATTATGTCACGTGTTTTCACCTCAGTAAAAAAAAACTCCTTAAATACAGTCTCTGAAATTACGTAACCTAAGATGCAGATTTCTCACTTCTAAAATGAAGATAATCATAATTACCTAAAGGGTTTTTATGGGGATTTAAATGAAATAATATACAAAGCTACAGCTTTCTGCTTAGGAGATAGTAGATAGGAAATGAAGTGGCTGTGATTGCCGCCATTGCCGTCACCAGGCGAGGGGACAGTAGATGAGGTGGAGTTGGTACAGGTAACAGTTGCACCTCCTGTAACCAGGACATTTTCTGCAGAAAGGACTCAACTCTGTAGAGGTGCTGGCAATGAAAGGAGGGTAGAAGGAGCCTAAGGCAGTTTTAAAAAGGAAAAGGCAGGTTAATCAATAAAATACTAGTTTTGCAAATACTTATTGAACACTTGATTTATTGGATTCCTTTGTGCTAGTGGTTAACCTAAGTGGTTTACCTCTTATTTCAAAACAACCCAAGACTTTAAAACACTTGCTTTTTCCCTCAAATGGTGATGTGAGCAAATGGCAGAAATAGGATTAGAATTCAGGTTTGTCAGACTCCTGAATTAGATTGGATGAGAAAAGCAATGGGAATAAGTAAAGGAGTAAATCTCATAGGATTTAAAGCTGCTTGTGGACATTGCTGATTAGACTAGAAACCCTATTTCAATAAAGCCTTTCTCAAGAAGTAATTAATATTTAGGCAATAAATGGAAGCTGAATTGTATATTTTTAATTCTAAATAAGTATAGCAAAGAATTCTTCTAAAACTTAGGTTTTTTTTCTGTATTTGAAAACAGTGAGTACTAACTTTCGAGTAAATGTAAGATTCATTTTAGCATATTGGAATCATTGAATGTGACAGCCAAGAGGAATTCCAAGAGAATTAAATGAAACTCCCCATTTACAAGAAGTTGGTAATCTGGCTGTGATGCACAGCAGAAGTAGGGCAGTGATTAAAAAACCAGGCTTTCCCTGCCTGGCGTGGCTCAGTTGGTTGGATGTCGCCCAAGTCATCCACAAAATGAGAGGTCACTAGTTCGATTCCCAGTCAGGGCACATGCCTGGGTTGCAGGTTTGGTCCCCGGTCCAGGTGCCTGCTAGAGGCAACTAATCGATGTTTCCCTCTCTCATAAATCTTTCTCTCCCTCTCTTTTTTGCTCCCTTTCCCTCTCTTTTTCCTTCCCTTCTCCTCTCTCCAAAAATAAATAAAACCCAAAAGGAAACAAAACAAAACAAAAAACAAGCTCTCCCACTGCCTCTCCCTGTTCTCCTTCAGTGCCTCACATCATCTCTCTCTTACTTTCTCAGCACAGGCTGGACTTTGTTCTCATCATTTTGTCTAGAAAATTAAACTTTAGTGTTTTCTGAACACAAAGTGTTTTTGATAGGTGAAATCCCAGTGTTTATATTATGTGACAGATGGTTTCCTGGGACCTTAGCAGTCGGTATTGTGTCATATAGACATTCAGTTCTTGGTTTTTATTTTTATTTTTCATTTGTGTTGATGTGGCCAGTTGTTGCCCTGCCACACTTGACTGGACTTGGTAATAGAGCCCCTACAAGTAGAAGTGGTAGTAGATGGGCAGAAGAGGAATGAGATGCATGCTTCAGTTTCCTAGTTTATAGAATGAAAGATTTATACTAGGTTATTTATAAGAATACTTTTGCCTCGAAAGATTAAGAACAGAATGGTTATCTTAAGAGTCAGTAAATTCAAGAAATTAAATTCAATTTATTTTTGAGCACACAGATTTGATTTGGAAAAAAGTGTGAGAACCCAGGAAAAGTAAAATCAAGACACTCTTCTGAGCATATATCTTTTTGTTGCAACTATTTTCTTATAGCTATATGTTGCATATGATACATATGAGAAAAAATACACATATTACACATGTTAATGCACATTAAGTATCCAGTAGGATCTCCAGGCATTGTTTTGAGAGGGAATGCCTGTATTACTGACTTTGTAAGTGTTGTTGTTTGTCTGAATTCTTAATCCTTTTTTATCTTCCTGATATTTGGCATCTGTGATTTAGAAAGCTCTTATATTTAATTAAATTTTTGCACTGAAGGAGATAGTAAAAAGCAAGACTTAGCTTTCTCAGACAAAACATGATATTTCAACTACTTTTTATTTTTCAGTTACAACTTTCTTTCAGTATTGCTTTGTATTTGTTCCAGGTGTACAGCATAGTGGTTAGACAGTCATGTACTTTACAGAGTGTTCCCTGCAATATCTTCAGTTACCCACCTGGCACCATATATAGTTATCACAGTATTATTGATTATATCCCCTGTGCTGTACCAAATACTTTTTTCTATGTAGCAGTTTCCCCGCAGATAATGAAATAATTAAATTTCCTGAAGCATTTTCTTTCAAGAGAATAAAATTACTTAATAAATTATAGTTATTTTATTTACATTATATATATTTTAAAATATTTAGGTAGATGAGATAATTTACCACAGAGAAGAAAAGCTAACCTTTCCTTCCACTGACTTGAGGTTTGAAGAGAAAACCCTTTGAGGTATAGGAACCATAGCTGAACTCCCCAAATAGCTGGCGCTTGGTGCTGTGAGCACTGTGCACTATATATCTTGCAATTCACAGTTAAGAAAAGAGTTCTCATTCCAGAGTTTAGGAAGTATTGAAAGCTAGACTTTAGAAGAATGTTGGCCACTAGACATAATTAAAAGTTACTTATGAATTAAGATGATTTTGTTATTCTAATATCCCCTTCTACTTGTAGAGAAATGGACCAATTTGAAAATACTCGTTTTTAAGTTTTATTGTTTTCACTTTCTCTTTTCTCTAAAACTGCCCTTTTAGAGCAGACAGTTACATTTCACCTATGATGAACTAAGAATTAGAGAACTAAATTAGAAATATAAAATATTGACCTTGATTGTTATTGTTGATTTATGCCACTTAGGATAAGGTATGCAAAATACCAGGATGAAGAGAGTATGGTAAACATAGAATATTTCTTTTAATAAATTGATCAAAGTAGGTCTGGTTTACTGTCTTAGCATAACCCACTTCTAAATTATAGTTGTTATTGTTAATGCTGCTTAAGGTAGAGCACTCATCATTGTGGGTTTAATGGTATCACTCAGTACTAACCCCAAACTTTCAGAATTTTCAATGATCAGATGTAGTCCTGTTCTGGCTCCTATCTTTCCCCAACCTTTCATTTATATACACATTTGTTGTGTTTTATTTTTTAGATCTTAGTGAAACTCTGCAGTTTTGTTTCCCCAGCGGAGGAGCTGGCTCAGAAAGATGATCTCCAGCTTTTATTCAGTGCAATAACCTCTTGGTGCCCACCCTACAACCTGCCTTGGAGGAAGAGTGCTGGGGAAGTCCTTATGACCATATCCCGCCATGGTCTTAGTGTCAATGTAGTGAAGTATATTCATGGTGAATATCTCTTTATTTATTTAGGTGCTCTAAATTTCTTTCACTTTTCTCTTCCTCATATGATGACATGTTTCTTTTTATCTCTTATTTTTCCAAAAATTCTGTTTTAAATTAAACACTGTATTTACCAAGAGAAAAATATTTATTTTTTATTGTGAGGCATTTCAAATGTCAGAAATTTTTGTCCAAGCAAGGATACAAAAATAAAGATAATTTCATTTTTGTATAAATATTCATTTATATTGTAATGTAAATTCTGTTTCACATCCTATTCTTCCCTTCTCTTTTACTGAAGAGAAGGAAAAGGTTTTTTGAGATGCTATAGTTAAAAGTCTTTCTGAAGATATTTCATAAGTAGACAGATAATAGTCTGTTTAATGCAGTATAATTGAAATAAGGTGGATTCTTTAGCATCACTAAAGAGAAATTGTCCATTGTGATTCTTGCCTCCATTCCTGTGTTCAGTCTTTGTTGCATTTGTTATGTGAAATTGGGTTACTTTAGACCAATGCATTTCGTTACAGGCGAGGAAAAGTTCAAATGACTCAAGTCACCAAAGTCAGTGGTGATGTCTGACTGTGTTTTAAACTAGTAATATATAGCACAAACACAATGTTTAAAACTTTGTTTCCTGAAGTATTTCTGTATCTCATTGGTCTATATTCACTCTAATTTGAACTGTAAGCTAATTATTGGATTTGTCTTCTTAAACTTAAGAGTTTTTTAATTTCTTTACATCCTTTTACTGTATTAATGTAAAAATATCAAACATATCATTTGGCAGCAGACAGGCATTTTGTTTAATGATGTAAAAATATAATAAAATGCAGCTATCTTTCCACACTTCCTTCATTGCCCTTTGTTTACTACTTAGTGGCAGAGCTTTCCAAAGGAATTTGAATTTTACATTTACTTTAAGAATGTGTAACATTTATCTTACAGTATTTTATAGATATATTAAAATTTGATGTTTCATTAAACAATGGTTCAGAAACTCAAGAAAGTTTTCTTAAGCAATTGACATAAATAATATGTATTTATTTATTTATTCTTACAGAAAAAGAATGTTTATCTACATGTGTTCAGAATATGCAGCAATCAGATGACCTGTCTCCCCTAGAAATTGTTGAAATGTTTGCTGGGCTTTCTTGTTTTCTCAAAGATTCCAGTGATGTTTCCCAAACTCTTTTGGATGATTTTCGGATATGGCAAGGATATAATTTCCTTTGTGATCTCTTGCTTAGGTAAAATCCCACAATTCGAGAATATATTTTAAATGTCTACTCGGTGTTTTACATCAAAGGAAACAGTGTAGTTTGTGGTTAGAAAAAAAAAAGGAAGCAATCACTTATTTAATGTATACTTTTTCTACTCTTGGATTTAATCACTTCTTTTTATTCCTGTTCTGCCAATAGAGTACAAATAGTGAATTTAGAATTAAGTTGTCAAATGCAGGCTGCAGATGTGGTGGAATCAGAGGTTAGATGTGAAACAGTTAGTAGATGAGGAAGTAGAGTTTATCTACTAAATAATATCTCTGAAAGTACAAGGTCTTCTTGTTTAATTGTATTTTTGGTTTTACTTATTAGTAATTCAGTAGCGTTACTAATGTAGTTAATAACAAGAATAATTATGTAGATTTATTGAGACCTTACAAATGTACGTGTAAAACAAATTATTCTAAAATGTTTCACTAGCCCCATTTTCTATCCCAAATGTTTTGTGCATGTACAGAAAGTGGCTGGTTACAGATTTATTAGGAAAAAGATGCTCATGCCTCACTAGTTGTTCCCTGAGCAATCAGTTATTTTTAAGTCATTTGATGTATTGTAAACCAGCACTATTTTTAAACTTTTTATTTCGAACACCAGTTTAGCCTAGTTGCTATTTAGTACTAGGCAATCCCCAAGAATATAATTTTGCATATTTTTTCATAATTTACAAGCAACATATGATAGTTGATGAAGAAACTATTTCACATTCCTAGGTGGATATTAATTGGTGCAAACCTTTGAGAACACAGGTTGACCAGATGTTATCAAGAGCTTCAGAAATGTTAATACTTTGACACAACAGCTTCACTTTTGGTTATATTATAAAACTATAATCTTAAATTTAGATGAAATTTTATGTATGTTAGTGCTCCTGTGTTACAATTTCCTCTAGCTTTCCCACTTCCCTATCCCCAAATCTGTGGTTGGCTCTCCCTGACTATTAAAAGCATATCTATAGAGAGTTACACTAACATGGAGAAATGCGTATAACACTAGCAAATGAAAAAAAAAAACCAGTTTACAAAATTCTGGGTATGGTATGAAAAATTTATTAAAACAAAACCTTCACATTAAAAAAAGAAAGTTTAAATAATATAACAGAATATTAACCATGTCTTTGAGTTGTGAAGCTAACCATACTTTTTTATTTTACTTTGTTCATTTTCAAAATTTATTTTAATGGGAGTAATTACTTCTGTTGAGGAAAACACCAGTATATCATATTATTTTAAAAATGTGTTTTTGCACCCCATTTTGTATTCTCAGTAAAGCACAGTCGAAAGATGATTCCATAATAACTACAGTGTTCCTTTAAACGAATTAAGATTGTTTCCAAAAATTGTTAAGACTCTCAGAGCTTTATTTAAATGTACTCTAATGAGTATCTGAATAAATTAACAAAATACAGATAAAACTGTTAGAACCCTCCTCAAGGAATTCATTTTTAAAAATTATTAACAGAAAATGTCTTATGAAAGAAATGGTTAATAAGGATTTTTGTTGACCTTAGAGCGTGTAGGGAATTTAAGAGACATTTAATCTGTTTCTTTTATTTTATAGAGACTGTCTATCAAAGATCATTCATTTATTTACCTAAAATAACACTGCTAGTGCCCAAATCAGCACTTACTATCAATAAGGTGTTCTAACTATTGGTGCTTTTTTTTCAAATATACCATAATGTCTTAAAATGTGTAGGTTTGAAAAAAATGTTTTTATATGGGAAAAATTGTAAGAAGAAACTTCTTGGTGCACTTTATACATTTACTTACTGCATATAAATACTGAAAATTTCTTTGTTAAATTTGAGACTATAACTACAAAAAATATTTGCTACATTATTCTTTTCCTAGATTGGAACAAGCAAAAGAGGCAGAATCCAAAGATGCCTTGAAAGATCTGGTTAATCTGATAACTTCCCTAACAACATATGGTGTCAGTGAACTGAAACCAGCTGGGATTACCACAGGGGCACCCTTTCTATTACCTGGATTTGCAGTACCTCAGCCTGCAGGCAAAGGTGAGTCTTTTTTTTTTTTTTTCCCATTTTTACTCAGCTATATAGGTAATCTACTGTTTTTCACTAAAAAGGTCATGCTTTTTATGGTATAAATTTTTTGAGTGACAGTCTTTACAGATCAAGTACTGAAAATGATATTAAAATATATCAAAACAGTGAAATTTATATTTTAATATTTCATGTTAACATATAAATAATGTAATGATCCAAACATTCCTCTTTTGATCTTGGTACTCTACGCATTTCCACTTTATATGGGTGGACCTTGAGAGTCACACACTCTCTATGCTTTTCTCTGTGTGTTTGTGTATGTGTGTGTGTGTGTGTGTGTGTACATCTCACAAAGTGTAAATGTTTATATTTTATTTAAAACTCAGCATACCTAAGTACAAATAAGTTACATTATTTCTTACATGTCAGAAAATAAATTTTGTAATTCAAATTTCCTAACTTTGGCTTCTCATCTAGTGATCTCTTACTAAGAATACTTATTGCATAGTTAATAACATTTAGTTATATTAAGAGTGCAAGCTATTTTTAAATGCCATGTGATTTTCATTTAGGTAGAATCTAAAAAGACAAAATAAACAAACAAAACAGAAATGGACTCAGAAACAGAGAACAGACTGATAGTTGCCAGATGGTAGAGGGTTGGGGGACTGGGCGAAAAAGGTGAGAGGATTAAGAAGTACAAATTAGTCACAAAATAGTCACAGGATGTAAAGTACAGCATAGGGAGTATAGTCTTTAGTATTGTAATAACTATGATGCCAGGTGTGTACTAGACTTATTGGGGGGAATCACTTCAAAAATTACATAAATGTCTAACCACTATGCTGTACACCTGAAACTAATATAAAATAATATCAAATATCAACCGTAATTGAATGTCAACTTTAAAAAAGGGTACAAGCTGGTTTTGCTGTTTCATTTTTTTAATGTGTAATAACCATTCTGAAGTAATCTGAGCCTGGGAGCTTCTAATAGTTTATTTTACATGATTGTCACTAAGTAAATATTCAGTACAGTTATATGTGCATGTAGAATTTAATTAGTAAAGAAAACAGCATGTCTTTAAATTTCGCAGTAAGTTATCTATGTATTTTATGACATGGGAGTTAGCAGTTAAAAGGGTTTTTTGTCATTTTAAAGATTTAATTTATTTATTTTTAGAGAGAGGGGAAGGGAAGGAGAAAGTGAGAAAAACATCAGTGTGTGGTTACCTCTCACACATCCCGCACTGGGACCTGGTCCACAACCTAGGCATGTGCCCTGACTGGGAATCGAACTGGTGACCCTTTGGTTCACAGGCCCACGCTCAATCCAGTGAGTCACACCAACCAGGGTCACAAGTTTTTAAGTCTTTGAGAATCAATGAATTTATTACAAAATCCTAAATGTGATTTACTGGAGAAAATTATACTGAGAAGTCATGACTTAGATTGGTGTCATCAGACTTACTGAGGTAAGATGCACCCTCAGTGTGTAGGTTGTAATCTGTGCAAGAAGTAGAAATCCAGGAATATCTTCTGAGCAATTTAAGCTTCATTTTATTTAATATTAAAACATAGGGGTCTCAAAAAACTTCTAATTTATAGACTCTAGTTTGAGTACCCACAATTAACTATTTCTTTGCGTTGATTTAAAAATAGTTAAGCAGTGTACTTCCTATTTTAGACTTTTGTTCTTTCATTTGGTCAATTTGATCATGACACTGGCATCATAATGAGTTACAAAGGTATAATTTTGAAATGAGAGAATCAATGCAGCAAAATTACCCTTCCTTGTTTGTCACCCTGATGTTGTCTCATCCATAACAGGGATGATAAATGTATGACCTAGCATCTCCTGGGCTCGTTCTGAGAATTCAGTGACATGTGTAAATGGAAGCAAGGTTAACTAAAAAGGGTCTTGCCCTAAGAGTCTGAATTCAGGGGACCACAAGTGACCTAACCTTTCTAAATATCAGTTTCTTCTTCTGAAAAATTGATGTAATTTCTGTAGAATAAATATTTAGATAAAGTTAGATAATTTTGAGTTATAAATGAAACTCAAAATTTATAGCCTACTTTGGCCTACTTTGTAGTGTTTCTCATGGCCTATTTTGTAGTGCATGGACTAAAGGATATAGTTCTATTCTACAGAGGGAATATAGAATATCTTTTTTTTAAATATGTTAATTTTTATATATACTAAGAAGCTAGGTTTTTTCTAATACGGATATCCAATTGTGCCAGGTCCCTTTGTTGAAAAGACCATATATGAGCATAAATCTGGGACCCTTTTTTTCCCTGCTCTATTTGGTTAATGTGTGTGGCCAATACCATACAATCTTAACTACTCTAAAGTAAGTCTTGAAATAAAGTCAAGTTGTCCAATTTTGTTCCTTTTTTTCCAAAATTATTTTTGGCTATTTTAGGTCTTTTGGACTTCAGTATAAATTTAATTATGGAATGATTGAAAACATAAAGAGCCTGATGAGATGTTGATTGGGAGTACATTGACTGTAGATCACAATGTTTTGGGTGGGGAGGGAATTGACTTCTTAACAGTAAGTCCTCCAATCCATAAAGATACAGCTTCTGATTTATTTCGGTCGTCTTTTTTTCTCTCAGCAATGTGTTGTAGTGTACATTGCACAAGCGTTTCAGTTATTTTGTTAAATGTATTATTAAATATTTTTATGAGGCAGGGCAGGGGAGAGCAATGGGAAAATGGAGACAAACTGTAATTGAACAACAGTAAAAAGTTTTAAAATATTTTCTTGATACTCTTGTGAATGAAATGGTTTTCCTTATTTTATTTTGGATTGCTTGGTGCTAATTTATATAAATACAGTTGTTTTTAAAATATCTCTTTACCTATGACTGTTAAGTTGCATTATTAGTTTTAGTGGGTTTTGGGAGGGTACATTTCTTATCAGTCTAGTTTTAGTTAAGATATGATGGACTGTTTGTACAGGAATGAAAATTAGGAGGGCAATAGTGATGATGTCATGTGGAGCATTGATACAATGAGGCAGTGAGTCTTTTACAAATTTCAACTGTGGTTTGGACTACTTATAAGTTGGAACTGTGTACATTGTGATATATTTGATGCTGTTTATGTTTCTGTCAGCTATTTGTTTAGGGTACTTTGAGAGATATTTTGTTTGATTTTATCATCTATGAAAAGAAATTTTCTATTACCAAGAAATTCTTACCCATTTATTGATAATTACATTTAAGAAAGGAAACATGAACATATGTACCTTAGTTGCTCTCTCCACAGAGATATAATTTACCAACCTTATTTTTAGTGCTGTTTTTAGATCAGGTGAAAGAGTATAGAAATCTAAAATTTAAAAGAAAAAAATTAAGTTATTAATGAGGGTGGTAAACTTACTGTTTCTATATATTAAAGCTTGAAAATGACTTCTGTTTCTATATTTAATAGCAGAAGCTTTTATAAAACTTTGTATCCTTACCAGCAGAGAGATTTTTCTAAAGGAAATTAAAGAAAAATGTAGCAGTCCTTTCTTTTAAGTAAGAAATATTCCTACTGTTTAATAACAACTCAATGGTGATTTTTTTATCTTAATTATTCCAGAAACACCATTGTGAGGTTGTGCTTCATAATTCATAGCTCTCCATAGCTTCTAAATTTGTTTGCTGAATAGAGCAAGTGTTTTTAATAAAGGATATTTCTCTTCTTAAGAATATTTTGTTTTCTTTTGTGTATGTGTTTTTGTTAAAGCTTATACCTGAAATGCCTTGCAGTCCCTATCATGAACTTACTTTGAAGAGCCCTTGGTCCACTTTATCTGTACTGAATGCACATGTGGCCAGGGCTGACATCAGCTTGCTGGAATGTAACCTTGTAGATGGTTTAGCCATTCTCCATTCTTGCTGGTCATTCGCAAATTTCATTCATTCATAACTTCTAAGTGTTTTATACTATCTAAATGTTGATTGATTTCTTTCCTTCTTTGCCAGCCCTGCTGCCACAGGTTTAGTTGAGATTCTATAGATCATTCACCTGGATTATTAAGTGTCTTGTTAACTGTTCATCTCACCTCTTCACATCCATCCTTGACAGAGTTGTATGATTATGGTGACTTCCAATCTAAAAAAAAAAATAGTGATATTTAGTGTCTCACTGGGGAATGAATACTTGCATTCTCTTAATTAGACCTTCAGTCTCATTTTATTTTGCTTATACCTGTATCCTTTTGGTTCTTTTTTTCAAACACGCAACTTTTACAACATATTCTGAAAATAAGAAAGATCTTTTTTGCTATATATACTTACATCCTTTCAAACCTTATTCATTTTGGTTTGTTTCTGCTTGTATAGACTTGAAAGTAATAAGATGGTGTCATCTTTTAGAATGACTTTCTCACTTAACCTTTATTTCTTTTAGTTATTTGTGTACTAAACAGATTGAAGTCAGTGCCAAATTTGAAACTTATACAGGATAGATTGTTTAGGTAAAATATTAGAACCTTTATGTGTTAATATTTAAGGGATATTTTTCATTCATATAGGTAGAGCAGTATCTTAATTATCTTTTAGATTTAACTATTAATCTCTTTCCCCAATTAAATATTGTACGAATTTAGTGGTTAAGACAGTCCTGAATAACAACAGCATTCAAAATGTATTTCAAATTTGTATACTACTTATTTTGGTGTTATTATTCAGTCATTTTTTAGGTGCATTTTATGATAGAAACCCAAAATATCAGATTTTGTTTGGTTCCATTGTATATAAGAACTACTAAATTTAAAAATATTACAAATAGAAAATTTCTTTTTCTGGATTAGTTGCAGAATGATTGAGTTTTACATGTACTATAAGACTTACTGGGTTTTTTCTCTCTCTCTTTTTTTTTTAACTACAATTCAAGTATAGTTGTCTCCATTTTCCCCCTACCATTTCCCGCACCCCAGCCATCTGCACCTCCCACCCTCAATCCTACCCACCTTCGGCTTTGTCCAGGGGTCCTTCATACATGTTCATTGATGACCCTTCCTTCTTTTCTCCCCCCCCACTCCCACTTCCCTTCTGGTTACTGTCAGTTTCTTCTTTATCTCAATGTGTCTGGTTATATTTTGCTTGCTTGTTTGTTTTGTTGATTAGGTTCCACTTATAGGTGAGATCATATAGTATTCATGTTTCACCACCTGGCTTATTTCACTTAGCATAAAGCTCTGCAGATCTATCCATGCTGTCACAAAGGGTAGGAGCTCCTTCTTTCTTTCTGCTGCATAGTATTCCATTGTGTAAATGTACCATAGTTTTTTGATCCACTCATTTACTGATGGGCACTTAGGTTGCTTCCCGCACTTGGCTATTGTAAATTGTGCTTCTGTGAATATTGGGGTGCATAGGTTCTTTTGAATTGGTGTTTCAGGATACTTAGGGTATAATTCCAGCATGGGAATTGCCAGGTCAAAAGGCAGTTCTTCTTTAGTTTTCTGAGGAAATTCCATACTGTTTTCCACAGTGGCTCCACCAGTCCGCATTCCTACCAACAGTGTACTGGGGTTCCCTTTTCTCCACATGCTCAACAGCTCTTGTTTGTTGATTTGTTAATGATGCCCATTCTCACCAGTGTGAGGTGGTATCTCATTGTGGTTTGAATTTACATCTCTCTAATGGCTATTGAGCTAACCATCCTTACATATGTCTCTGGGCACTCTCTATGTTCTCCTTGGAGAAGTGTCTGTTCAGGTACTTTGCCCAATTTTCAGTTGAGTTGTTTGTCTTCCTGGAGTGGAGTTGTGTGAGTTCTTTATATATTTTGGAGATTAAACCCTCGCCCAAGATATCATTTGGAAATACATGTTTCCATACAGTTGGTTCCCTTTTCATTTTGCTGATGTTTTCTTTAGCCGTGCAGAAGCTTTTTGTTTTGATTAAGTCCCATTTGTTTATTCTTTTTTCTTTATATCCCTTGCTCTAGGGGACATATTGGTGAAAATATTGCTGTGTAGAATATCTGAGATTTTCCTGCCTGTGTTCTCCTCTTAGACTTTTATTTTATTGTGATTTGTGTTTAAGTCTTTTATCCATCTTAAGTTTATTTTCATATATGTTGTAAGTTGGTGGTTGAGTTTCTTTTTTTTTGCATGTCTCTGTCCAGATCTCCCAACACCATTTATTGAAAAGGCAATTTTTACTCCATTTTATGCTACTGCCCCCTTTGTCAAATATTAATTGACCATAGAGACCTGGGTTTATTTCTGGACTCTTTGTTCTGTTCTGTTGATCTGTGTGTCTGTACTGTGCCAGTACCAAACTGTATTGATTACTGCGGCCTTGTAATACAGTTTGATGTCAGGTATTGTGATCCCTCCTACATTATTCTTCTTTCTCAAAATTGCTACAGCTATTTGGGATCGTTTATGGCTCCATATAAATTTTTGAAATGTTCTATATCTGTGCAATATGTCATTGGTACTTTAATAGGGATGGCGTTGAATCTATCATTGCTTTGGGTAGTATGGACATTTTGATGATGTTAATTCTTCCAATCCATGAGCATGATACATGCTTCCATTTGTTTGTGTCTTCCTTAATTTCCTCCTTCAGTGTTGTGTAGTTTTCTGAGTACAGGTTTTTACTTCCTTGGTTAGGTTTATTCCTAGGTACTTTATTTTTCTTTTGCTATATCAAATGGGATTTTTTTCCCCTGATTTCTGTTTCTGGTATTTCATTGTTGGTGTACAAAAAATCCCTTCGGTTTCTGAATATTGACTTTGTATCCCACTGTTTTGCCAAATTCACTTTTATTAGGTCAAGCAGTCTTTTGGCTGAGTCTGTAGGATTTTCTATGCATTCTATCATGTCATTTGCAAACAGTGACAGTTTTGCTTCCTCCTTTCCAGTTTGGATGCCTTTTCTTTCTTTTTCTTGCCTGATTGCTGTGGCTAGGACTTGCAGTATTGTGTTGAATAGATGTGGTAAAGTACACATCCTTCTCTTGTTCCTTATCTTAGTAGAAAATTTTAGTTTTTACCCATTGAATATGATGTTGGCTATAGGTGTCTCATATATGGCCTTTATTATGTTGAGGAATGCACCCTCTATTCCCACTTTGCTGAGTGTTTTTATCATAAATGGGTGCTGTACCTTATCAAATGCTTTTTCTGCATCTGTTAATATGATCATGTGATTTTTGTCTTTGCTTTTGTTGTGATGTATTTATATTTACTGATTTGCAAATATTGTTCCTCCTTTGCATTCCTGGGATGAATCCCATTTGGTCATGTGTATGATCTTTTTAATATATTGCCAGATGTGGTTTGCCAATATTTTGTTGAGGATTTGAGCGTCTATGTTCATCAGCAATATTGGCCTGAAGTTTTCTTTCTTTGTTGTGTCTTTATCTGGTTTGGGGTTTAGGATGATGCTGGTTTCATAAAAAGAGTTTGGAGTCTTCCATCTTCCTGGATTTTTTTGAATAGTCTAAGAAGAATAAGGATGAACTCTTCCTTAAATGTTTTATAAAATTCTCCTGTGAAATCATTTGGTCCAGAGCTTTTGTGTGCTGGGAGATTTCTGATTACTGCTTTGATTTCATCCACTGTTAGTCTGTTCAGGCTTTCTGCTTCTTCATTCAGTTTTGGAAGATTATATTTTCCTACAAATTTGTCTGTTTCACCCTGGTTTTCAAATTTCTTGACATATAATTGTCCATAGCATTTTCTTACAGTCCTTTGTATTTGTGTGGTATCAGTTGTAATCTCTCCTCTTTCATTTCTGATTTTGTTTATTTGGTCCCCCTCTCTTTTTTTCTTGATGAGTCTGCTTAAAGGCTTGCAAATTTTGTTTATCATTTCAAAGAGCCAGCTCCTGAATTTATTTATCCTTAGAATTGTGTTCTTAGTCTCTATGTCATTTGATTCTGCTCTGATCTTGTTTTTTTCTTCCTTTCACTCACTTTGGGCTTTGTTTGTTGTTGTTCCTCCAGTTCTTATAGATGTAGGATTAGGTTGTTTGTTTGAAATGTTTCTATCTTTTTTAGGTAGGCCTGTATTGCTATGAACTTTCCTCTCAGGACTGCCTTCACCATCTACCATAAGTTTTGGGCTATTGTGGGTTCATTTACATTTGTTTTGAGAAAATTTTTTATTTCTTCCTTCATCTCATTCTTAAGCCATTTATTGTTTAATAGCATGCTTTTCAATCTCCATGAACTTGAGTGTTAATGATTTTTTCCTCGAGGTTGGTTTTTAGTTTCAAACCATTGTGGTCTAAGAAAATGCTTGCTGTGATTTCAGTTTTGTTGGATTTGTTAAAGCTTGTTTTGTGTTTTATCATGTAGTCTGTCTTTGAAAATGTTCAGCCCTGGCTGGCGTAGCTCAGTGAATTGAGCACGGGCTGTAAACCAAAGTATTGCAGGTTCGATTCCCAGTCAGGGTATATGCCTGGGTTGCAGGCCACGACTCCCAGCAACCACACATTGATGTTCCTCTCTCTCTTTCTCCCTCCCTTCCCTCTCTAAAAATAAATAAATAAAATCTTTTAAAAAGAGAATATATATTTTTAAAAAATGTTCCATGTGCATTTGAAAAGAAAGTATATTTTTCTTCTTTGGAATAAAAGGTTCTATATATATCAGTTAAGTCCATTTGATCTAGAACGTTAATGCCGCAATGTCCTTGTTGATATTTTGTTCAGGAGATCTATCCATTTTGTCAGTGTGGTATTAAAATCCGTAGTATAAGTGTGTTGTTGTCTGTGTCTTTCTTGAAGTCCTCCAAGATTTTCCTTATATATTTGGGTGCTCCTTTATTGGGTGCTATGTGTTTATAATGTTTATGTCTTCTTGATGAGTTCTTCCCTTGAGTGTTATGAAGTGTCCTTCTGTGTCTCTCTTTATAGCCTTTGTTTTGAAGTCAATTTTGTTTGATATAAGTATTGCTACCCCAGCTTTTTTTCCCCTGTCATTTGCTTAGAATATTTTTTTGCAGCCCTTCACTTTCAGTCTGTGTAGGTCTTTTCTTCTGAGGTGGGTCTCTTATAGGCAGCATGTGTGCGGGTCCTGTTTTCTTATCCATTCAGCTACTCTATATCTTTTCATTGGAGCATTTAAACATTCATAGTCTGAAGCCTGGACCTATATGATATGCTTTATTCTCTAAAACTAACTATTGTTTCAACATATGCTATTCTTGAACCAGAATATTTTCAGTGATGCATTGAAAGTTTATTCAGTATTGTTACTTATTTTTAATAAATGACTGAACCTGATGAAGAAAAATAGAGTTTTTTGAAAAACAGTATGTGTTATCAGTAAATAGTGGATAAATGTTATGATCTGTCTAAATAGACTAGGTTGCCATGATTAAAATATCACATAGCACCTACTTTGTGTTCTTTTTTCTATTTTAGGTCACAGTGTGAGAAACGTTCAGGCCTTTGCAGTTCTTCAGAATGCATTTTTGAAAGCAAAAACCAGCTTCCTTGCCCAAATCATCCTTGATGCCATCACAAATATTTACATGGCTGACAATGCCAATTATTTCATCCTAGAGTCACAGCACACATTGTCACAATTTGCAGAGAAGATTTCTAAACTCCCGGAAGTACAAAACAAATACTTTGAGATGTTGGAGTTTGTCGTGTTTAGCTTAAATTATATCCCCTGTAAAGAACTTATTAGTGTTAGTATTCTCTTAAAATCTAGTTCTTCTTACCAGTGTAGCATTATTGCAATGAAAACACTTCTTAAGTTTACACGACATGACTACATATTTAAGGATGTGTTCAGGGAGGTGGGCCTTCTAGAGGTCATGGTAAACCTTTTGCACAAATATGCTGCCCTCCTGAAGGATCCAGCTCAGGCACTAAATGAACAAGGTAAAGCATTTTCCATAATTTTATTTTCATTTGACAGAGGGCTTTAGGCAGGTTGTTTTGTTCATGTTTTGCCTTTCATTTGGTTATTGACTTGAATGACTTACTGATGTGTGTTTTATGACATCTTTGTGAATATTTCCCAGAGTTGACTTGTTCATTTAACCTCTGTTGGGGAGTTGGGGAAGGAGTGGGTAGCACCTAGAAATGTATCACCATGGTGAAAGAAAATTTAAGGTAACAGCTGAGGAAGACATTTATGATCCATATGACTAGTGTCTACTAGTTTTTTTAGAGCGAATTCAAAAAGCTTCTAGAAACAGTTGGAATGTTTAGGTGTCTCAAAATGTTTTTATTAATTACAGAGAGTGAGTAGATATATCTCTTGTGATATGTATGCACACAGTATTATCAAATTTTATGGTTTTTGTCCTTTTTGATAAAGCTGATAAAAGCACAGTAGTACTTGGCACTTAGTTAAGCATTAAGTGCATTGAATGAATTAATACAAGTTAAACAGATAGCACTGTTCCTAAACTTTTCTTTATCTTTGGTGCATTATAACCTAGCATTCTATTATTGAGCCTCTTTGCAAGGAAAATTGTAGTAAAAAGAATACAGTTAAGTTTGATTGACATTTTCCTTTTTAGTATTTGTTAGATAATTGTAACTTTCTAGCCTCATCAAAATAAAATATGTAAACATGGATTTGACCTTAGTTTTGATAGTTGGCGGACATGTGTATCATTTTTAAAGGTTGTATTATGTCAGTTGTATTAGTGGTAAAAGTGAACATTAAACCAATATTTTTTAAATTATTAAAAGAAAACTGAACCAAGCAAAATACAAGCTTATAACTTTGTGATTTGGATCTTTGTTCCTTTTTTCTAGGGGACACAAGAAATAATAGTTCAACTGAAGACCAAAAACACCTGGCTTTGTTGGTTATGGAAACCTTGACAGTGCTTCTTCAAGGATCCAACACAAATGCAGGTAACTAGAAAAGCTATTAGCAAGTGCTTTGGGGGGATCATACCTCTGGTTATATCTTCTCTAATTATTCTTGCTTCTAAAATACTCTTATCGTGTAAGAAAAAACAGTATTGATTTAGTGATGGTATTATCATATCTCTAGAAATGCCGTGCTTTTGACCTTTATCAGTATATTAATGACAAAATATATAACAGCGCTATTATTTGAAAGTATGTTCTCATATTTTATTCCTTTTTATAATGTGCCTTGTGTTTGAAGTATTCTCTTCTGTATTTTTTTATTTAGGTAATACAGACTCTTAGTCAAATAACTTTGCTTATTTAAATATTTCCCGACTTCTGGCCAAGATGGAGATGTAGGTAGATACATTTTACCTCCTTGAACACCAAAAAAAAGGACAACAAGTTTAAAAACAAAAAATAACCAGAACTGCCAGAAAATCAAACTCTATGAAAGTCCAACAACAAAAGAGTTAAAGAGGAAGCATCCAGACCCATAAGAAGGGCAGAGCCAGGCAGCCAGGGCAGAGACAACACGTGGCAAAGTGGCGGCTGGAGGACTAGGGCAGGAGAGGCAGCAGCTGGAGGACTGGGTAGTCTAACATTTGCCTGCAGGTAAACTGAGAAGAACAACTTGGGAGAGCAGGACAGACTGAGCAACTCAGGGTTCTAGCGCAGGGTAAGAAAGTCTCAAAACCTCTGGCTGTACAAACCTGTGGGGGTTGTAGCAGCAGAGAAACTCCTAGCCTCACAAGAAAGTTTGTTGGAGAGACCAACTGGGTCCTAGAACATACACAAACCCACCCACCCAGGAATCAGAACCTAAAGGGCCCAATTTGCTTGTAGGGCAGAGGGGAAGTAACTGAAAGCCAGCCAGCCAAGAGCTAAACAAGGGGCATTGTTCTCTCTGTGACTCCTCCCCCATATAGAGCAAACTGGGTGGTTGTGCCCTGGCGAATACCTAAGACTCCACCCTTTACAACATAATAGGTGCACCAAGACAAAGAAATATGGCCCAAATGAAAGAACAGATTAAAACTCCAAAATTAGAAGTAAGTGATGAAGAGATAGCCAGCCTATTAGATGCAGAGTTCAAAACACTGGTCATCAGGATGCTCACAGAAATGGTGGAGTATGGTCGCAAAATGGAAGAAAAAATGAAGGCTATGAAAAGTGAAATAAAGAAAAATACACAGGGAACCAACAGTGAAGGGAAGAAAACCAGGACTCAAATCAATGATTTAAAGCAGAAGGAAGAAATAAATATTCAACCAGAACAGAATGAAGAAACAAGAATTGAACAAAATGAGGAGAGGCTTAGGAACCTCTGGGGCAACTTTAATCTTTCCAACATCTGAATCATAGGGGTGCCAGAAGAAGAAGAGGAAGAGCAAGAAACTGAAAACTGATTTCAAAAAATAATGAAAGAGAACTTCCCCAATCTGGCAAAGGAAATAGACATCCGGGAAGTTCAGAGAGTCCCAAAGAAGTTGGACCCAAGGAGGAATACAGCAAGGCACATCATAATTACATTATCCAAAATTGGAGATAAGGAGAGAATCTTAAAAGCAGCAAGAGAAAAGGAGACATTTATCTACAAAGGAGCGTTCATAAGACTATCAGCTGATTGCTCAAAAGAAACCTTGTAGGCACGAAGGGGTTGGAAAAAAGTATTTAAAGTCATACAAGGCAAGAACCTACATCCAAGATGACTCTATCCAATAAAGCTAACATTTAGAATGGAAGGGCATATAAAGTGCTTCCCAGGTAAGGTCAAGTTCAAGGAGTTCATCACCAAGCCCTTATTATGGGAAGTGTTAAAGGAAGTTATCTAAGAAAAAGAAAATGATCAAAAATATGAACTGTAAAATGACAATAAACTAACAACTATCAATAACTGAACCCAGAAACAAACTAAGCAAACAACTAGAACAGAAACAGAATCACAGAAATGGAGATTATATGGAGGGTTATCATCGGGGAGTGAAGATAAGGAAATGGGGGAAAAGGTACAGGGAATAAGCATAAATGGTAAGTACAAAATAGACAGGGAGAGGTTGAGAAGAGTATAGGAAATGGAGAAGCCAAAGAACTTAAATGTATGACCCATGGACATGAACTAAGGGAGGGGAATGCTGGTTGGAGAGGGGGTGCGGGGCAGAGAATAAAGGGGAGGGGAAAAATGGGACAGCTGTAATAGCAAAATCAATAAAATATACTTTAAAAAATAAAAATGGTTTCCAACATAGCTGTTTCATATGGTGGTTTTGTTAATTTTTTAATATTCAGGTTAGAGTATTACAATTTACAACCTTGGGAAATATTGAAAAATGATTCTCTAATAAAGCTTGCCTCTCTTAGGTAAATTGGATTTATTAAGTCTTTTACTTTATATTTGGGCTCAACTTGTCTTCAGTCCTTTTCTACCTGTGATTAATAGACAGTCCAACTGTATTATATAAAATATCACTCTTGCTTTGAAGAAAGATACTTGAGATTTTCACCAACATCCGAAAACTGTCAGACAACAATGTCAATACAACTTGAGAGAGGAGTAAGTGACAGGGAGGTGAGTCCAGATGAGTAGGTTGTGCACAGGTCATAGAGAGCTTTCTAGGCCATGCTGAGGAATTTGAATTGTATTTTAAGAGTTTTGGATAGCCAAGAATGAACAAACAAATGAACGGAAATGATTGATCAAACAAGCAAATGTACAAGTGCATGCCTGTTTGCCTGAATGCAGAAGAACTCAGTATTCAACATGATTAAAATATATTTTAAGAATAATAATAATAATAAAAATGAAATATATTGTGTTCCTTACACAATACCAGGTGTTCAAGCTACAAAGATATAATTTTTGCCCCAAAGGAATTACAAACTGATGGGGGAAAGATGGAAACGTAACCATATAAGTAATTCTGTAAATGCAGTTGGGGCAAATGCCAAGCAAGATACAGTTGAATGAATTTAATAGTTAAGTCAAACAGTGAGTATGGTGAGGTTTAATGGGCATGATTTTAACAGTTCGTTCAAGATATAATGCATAATCTCCTTATTTCCACTAACTAGGTCTAGTTGGCTAAAATAATCAGAAACATAATAAGGGTATACTAACAAGAATTTATTGACAACTTAGCTTTTGGTGGCATGGCCCACAGGGAGGGCCTGAATAGTTCTAATATAAGAGAGTGAAGAGCTTATTCTGTATGACTAAAAGTCACTTACTTTATCTCTCAGACCACCAGACATTTTCACAAAATTCTTTTGTCATCAACTATCTTCTTGTTACAAAAGATATTACTGTCCTGGCTGGCTAGCTCAGTTGGTTAGAGTGTCATGCCGATGTGCCAGGATTGCAGGTTTGATTTCCAGTCACGGTACACACAAGAATCAATGAGTGGACTGAGAAATTGATGTTTCTCTGTTTCCCTTTCCCTTTCTCTCTGTCTCTCTCTCTTTCTCGCTCTCCCCCTTTGCCCCTCTCCCCACATCCTGTCTTCCATCCCCCTTTCTCTCTAAGATCAGTTTTAAAAGTAAAAGATGTTATGAGCCCTGTGATTTCAGGCACTTAAAACAATGCTGTGCTCATAGAACTATTAAAAAACATTAGTGATTATGATTATTTCATGGACACCAACTGGCAACCAGGAAGTAAACATGGTCTTCCATGTGCAAAATCTCAAGCACGTAATAACTTATATGTAGTTCAAGGTTATAAAATTCTTAAAAAGTTAAGAAATAGAAAGTCACTAAATAAAGAGGTCAGTGGCTGCTACAGCAAAAAATGCTGACATTTATTTTCTCAGGAAATATTTATGAAACACAAGCCAGAAGTTTAAAGGGAGACCAAACATATAAACAAATAATACTAAGACTATTTGATATATAAAGTATTATAATAGTGGCATATACAAGGTATCCTAAAAGCATAAAGGATAGAATGATTAGTTTGGAGAAAATATTAATTGGTGATTTAGATCAGTTGGTCCATTTTTTTTAATACTTGATATCTGATGTGAGAACAGTATCACTTGTGGACTGGAACACAGGCTATGGAGCTGGGCTTTCTAGGCATAACTCCTACTCTGTCCTTTGTTAGCTGTGTGATCTTGGCCACATTACTCAGCTTCTATATGTCTTAAATCTCATCTGTACAGTAGTGAGGATTAAGTAAATCAACTGCATAAAGCATTTGGAGCATTATGGTGATGTTTTGAGTGCTTTGCCTAACTAAAAAATTTGGTTCCCTGTAATTTTTCTCATCATAGAATAATTATATTTCATTTATTTCTTTAATACTATTTTAGAAGCTTTGTTCAATTTAAATCTCATTTACTTGAGGGTATTGTTCATTTGAAAGCTTTTTATGAAAATTGATTTCAAGTATTATTCAGCTTAAAGACTTAACATAAAAAAATGGGTCTCTTCATTGTTACCTTTGGAATTTTTTAATGTTCTGGCTTTGGAGAATAAGGACATGGTGAATATTAATTTTGCATTTAAGGAAATCTAGAGAAAATGTGCTTTTTTTTTTCTGCTGACACTATCCCTAGTAGAATTTTTTATTATAATTTAACAGGTAAAATAGCTGTATAGGTTTTGTGTGCATTCTTTTGAGTTACTCTTCATACAAAAATATCAAACTTAATTTTTTTCTCTCCAGGAATTTTCCGAGAATTTGGAGGTGCAAGATGTGCACATAATATAGTGAAGTACCCTCAGTGCCGACAGCATGCCCTGATGATTATCCAGCAGCTGGTGCTCTCTCCAAACGGGGATGATGACATGGGCACTCTCCTGGGGTTGATGCATTCAGCCCCACCAACAGAACTACAATTGAAGACTGACATTTTAAAGGTAAGTTTGATAAGTGTGTTGTTACTACTCTTTTACTACTAAAATCCATGGTTATTTTTAAGTGACTTAAAACTATTGTGAAGTATTCTTGCCATTTTTGTTCTAAAATTATGTCAGTATACTGGCATAATAGCAGAAGAAAAGGCAGTGTCTTTAACTTTGCCTCTAAGGACCTCAGGATGCCGTCTTCCTCCCCTCTGACACCCTCTTCTTGTATCTTCACACCATCCCTGCCACAGACATCACAGAAATACTGTATTTTGCTGTGTATAATGCACACTTTTTGCCCAAATATTTGAGGGAAAAATAAGGATATGCATTATTTATACATGGGTATAATGATTACATGCCATGGGTATAATAATGGGCACCCTAATCCCATGTATAATGCGCACAAAAACACGGGTGTGCACTACACAAAGGAATGCACTATACACAGCAAAATATGGTAATAGCTACTTTTGAGGATCATGTATTTCTTTTTACTTTTGCTTTAGTCAGTTACTTTCTCGTCAATAATGAGAAGTTTGCATTTTTTCTTTGTGCTATTATATATTTTATCCTGTTTTGATGGAGCATAATGACACTTTGGGTGTGTGTTTTATTTTAAAGCAAAATTAATCTGACCACAATTTTTCTTTTAGACAAGAAGGAAATCTACATAAGTGTTAATATTAGGGAACATACATGTATTTGAAAGGATTATTGGGGGAACAAAACAAGTGTCTTCAAAAGATTTTAAGGTTGCCAGTGTTTTTAACATACATTTTCCTCTTTTCTTGGATTGGATTTTCCTTTTTGATTGGATTTGCAAAAATTAGTAGCTAAGTTACTAAGAGGTAATTAGCTGGCTGCCCTGTACTTTTAAGGCAGTATTGTTCTGGTAAATGATAATAACTGACTCAGATTAGGGGTGGGGGGAATTCCTGATGTGTTACATTTATTAATTTCTATGGTGTAAATATTTACACTATGACATGTTTCAGGCAACTAATGTGTTACTGAATGTGGATTGAAAAAAGATACACAATAGCACCCCATTATATAGTATTGGTTTGGCCAAAAAGTCCATGGTTTGTTTCTGTATGGTGACTCTAGTAGTGCTTAGTTGTCTTTAACTTCATTCAAAACATTTTTGTTAGATTATATTGTGACAGCTGTCATATCAGTGTGCATTAAAAAAAGCTTAACAAAATTGGTGAATTTTTGTGCAGCCATTTTAATATTGAAGATGGAAGAAGATATGCAACATTTTTGGCATGTTATGCTTTATTATTTCAAGAAAGGTAAAAATGGAACTGAAATGCAAAAAATGATTTATGCAGTGTATGAAGAAGGTGCTGTGACTGATCAAACATGTCAAAAGTGATTTGCAAAGTTTCTTGGTACTATTGACATTTTGGCCAAACAAGTATTTGCTGTGGAGCCATCTTATGCATTGGAAGATGTTTAGCAGCACCCCTGGCCTCTACCCACTAGAAGCCAATAGCAGGAGATAGCTGACATACTCAAAATATACAAATCAGTAAAGTAGTTGGTGAAAATGAAAAAGGTGTCTTATTTTATGGAAAAAGTGTAACGGACTTTTTGACCAGTGCAATATCAAGAAAACAGTTAATTGCAAAATGTGGAAAATAACTAGGAAGCAGGAGTTTTGGGTATTTATTACTTTTGTTTTTAAAGTTATTTAGTTGTGAAATTATAGAACTTAATTTTTATTTATGGCTGTGTTTTAACAACTGGCATGCAAAGTTCCAAAAATAAAACAGTTCGTTCTCAAGAGTCAGTATGAGCTAGTTCCAGCATTCCACTGCTATGAGGGCATGAAGTAGAGTTGGGAGACAGTGTGGAGCATTTGGGGAATCCCAATTTCAGTTTCCATTTTTGCTACATTTAGAACTGCTTCTCCGTACCCCCCATTCCATAGACAGACACAGACCTTTGTAATTTAGTTTGCAGCTGTTTGTGCACAAACCCAACATTTCATGAGATGTAGTATTTTATAATTCTGCTAATGCACAAATTTTAATTGTATGCATTATATTTGTGCAAATGTAGGTAATATATAGCCCATGATTTTGTCTAACCACCTAGCATCCACAGCTCATTTTAACTTTGGTGTTTGCTACATCTCATTAGTTACAGATTTCAGCAGGATGTTAAATTATTCACAGTATTTGAAATTTTTCAAATATTGAGATTATGCTCTGATAATGTTAAGTGTGCCAGTTCTGAGGTGGTAGGAGATGGACTTACCTAGGAAGTACATAGTATATAGAGCATTGGACTAAAGATTAATAAGCACAGTTTTTCTAACTCCTGTCATCATTCTAACCTGTGATATGACTTCATACATCTTACTTCAGCTCTGAACTCATTCCTCTTCATGTATAAAATAATACTTGGTTTCCACCAATGTGTTTTTGAAGATTATGATAGTGATGGGTTTATATGCCAGGCACTTTGCTAAGGGTTTTACATGAATTTCCTGTGAAGTAAGTTGTTGCTATCATCTTGTTTATTGTCTTAGTTTTACATAAGAGGAAATTCAGGCACAGAAAGGTTAAGTAACTGACCGTGGCAAAATACTTTTTAATGTTGGAGTCAATTTCAACCCAAGCATTACTTACTCTGGCCTTTATTTAATTTCCATGCTTGGTTATACAATTTTTTTAAGTTATAAAATCTTGTGTCAATATGAATTGATATTACAAGTATGAGTACAGTTAATTAAATTTGACATGATATGGAAACTTCATTATTACCATATCCTGTTAAAATGGAAGTTTATTAGTTGCAGAGTAAAGGAAGAAATACACTGTGTTTTTTAGTTTTATTTACATATATAGATCACATATTTCCTATCTTTTAAATAATAAAGTATAGGTATGTATAATGAAGTGTTAATAATTTCTAAAGCAGGATATTTCAAAAAAAGATAATCATATATATTAATGTATAGCCTTTCCTTTCTTCAGATGTCATTAGAAATGTGTGAAAGATATTAATGAAATGGACTTTTCACATGTAATGATTATAAACTGGTCTGAAATAATATTAAATACCCATGGTGTTCCAATGACTAAACAGGGGGGAAAGGAGCCCCTGTATCTGCAAACATTTCAGATTACTGTTGGGTGCAGTAAGGTCAAGGTTAAGTACTTAAGTAGGGCAGTCAGACTGCTGGGTTTAAATCGTCCCTCGCTGTTGTGTAAGCTATCCTGTCTTTTACCATGTTCAGCCTCAATTCCTCTTATATAAAGCAGGGATAATAGTACTGCCTAATACATTTAATGCATAAAGGCAGTTAAAGAAGTGCCTAGTGTTGGGAGTTTCTTGATTACTGCTTCAATTTCTTTTGCTGTTATTGGATTGTTCAGGCTTTCTGCTTCCATTTTGTTGAGTTTTGGGAGGTTATATTTTTCTAGAAATTTGTCCATTTCATCTAGGTTTTCAAATTTCTTGGCATACAGCTCTTTGTAGTAATTTGTTACAATCCTTTGTATTTCTGTGGTATCTGTTGTAATCTCTCCTCTTTCATTTCTGATTGTGTTTATTTGGGTTTTCTCTCTTTTTTCTTGATGAGTCTGCTTAAAGGCTTGCCAATTTTGTTTATCTTTTCAAAGAACCAACTCTTGGATTCATTGATCTTTAGAATTGTGCTTTTAGTCTCTATGTCATTTAATTCTGCTCTGATCTTGGTTATTTCCTTCCTTCTGCTTGCTCTGGGCTGTCTTTGTTGTTGTTCCTCGAGTTCTTGTAGACATAGGGTTAGGTTGTTTGTTTGAAATGTTTCTAACTTTTTTAGGTGGGCCTGTATCGCTATGATCTTCCCTCTCAGGACTGCCTTGGCTGTGTCCCATACGTTTTGGGTTGTTGTGAGTTCGTTTTCATTTGTTTCCAAAAACCGTTTGATTTCTTCCCTAATATCATTCTTGACCCATTCATTGTTTAATAGCATGCTGTTTAATCTCCATGAATTTGAGTGTTTTGGGTTTTTTTCCTTGGGGTTGGTTTCTAGTTTCAGTCCCTTGTGATCCGAGAAATTGCTTGATATGATTTCAATATTTTTGAAATTGTTGAGGCTTGTTTTGTGTCCTATCATGTGGTCAATCTTTGAAAATGTTCCATGTACATTTGAAAAAAATGTGTATTTAGCTTCTTTGGGGTGGAGGGTTCTGTAAATATCGGTAAAGCCCAGTTCATCTAGTGTATTGTTCAATGCCTCAATATCTTTGTTGATATTTTCTTTGGAAGATCTGTCCATTTTTGATAGAGGGGTGTTAAAATCCCCCACAATAATTGTGTTGCTGTCCATATCTTTCTTGAAGTCCTCTAAGATTTTCTTTATGTATTTGGGTGCTCCTATGTTGGGTGCATATATATTTACAATATTTATGTCTTCTTGGTGAATTCTTCCCTTGAGTATTATGAAATGACCTTCTGGGTCTCTCTTTATGGACCTTCTTTGGAAGTCTATTTTGTCAGATATGAGTATTGCTACCCCGGCTTTTTTTTCCTGTCCATTTGCTTGGAAAATTTGTTTTCAGCCCTTCACTTTCAACCTGTGCAGATCTTTTATCCTGAGGTGGGTCTCTTGCAGACAGCATATGTGTGGGTCATGTTTTCTTATCCAATCAGCTATTCTATGTCTTTTGATTGGAGCATTTAATCCATTTACGTTTAAGGTTATTATTGATAGGTACTTATTCATTGCCTTTTATGTACGTGTGATCCTCTCTCACTCTCTCTTTCCCTTTCTTTCCTTAAAGCAGTCCCTTCAGCATCTCTTGCAGAGCTGGTTTAGTGGAGGTGTATTCTTTTAGACTTCTTTTGTCTGAGAAGCTTCTTATTTGGCCTTCTATCTTAATTGAGAGCCTTGCTGGGTAAAGTAGTCGTGGTTGCAGGCCTCTGGTTCTCATTACTTGGATTATTTCTTGCCATTCTCTTCTGGCTTGGAGTGTTTCCATTGAGAAGTCAGCTGTTAGCCTTATTGGGGCCCCCTTGTATGTTACTTCCTGTTTCTCCCTTGCTGCCTTTAAGATTCTCTCTTTGTCTTGAAATTTTGCCATTTTAATTACGATGTGTCTTGAGGTGGGCCTCTTTGGGTTCCTCTTGATTGGAACTCTCTGTGTTTCCTGGATTTGTGTGACTTTTTGTCTCATCAAATTAGGGAAGTTTTCCATCATCACTTGTTCAACTAGGTTTTCTATCCCTTTTTCTTCTTCTTCTCCTTCTGGTATCCCTATTATGCGGATATTACTACGTTTCATATTGTCTTGCATTTCTCTTAATCCCTCTTCATTTTTTCTGAGCCTCTTTTCCTTTTCTTGCTCTTTCTGGGTGTTTTCTTTCTTTTTTTTTTTTTTTTTTTGGAAACCTTTTTTTTTTTTTTTTAATATATTTTATTGATTATGCTATTACAGTTGTCCCATTTCCCCCTTCTCTCCCCTCCACCCTGTACCCCCCTCCCACCCACATTTCCCCCTTTAGTTCATGTCCATGTGTCATACTTATGAGTTCTTTAGTTTCTACATTTCCCGTACTGTTCTTGCCCTCCCCCTGTCTATTTTCTTCCTACCGTCTATGCTACTTATTCTCTGCACCTTTTCCCCCGCTCTCCTCCTCCCACTACCCTGCTGCCTAACCCTCCATGTGCCCCCCATTTCTGTGGTTCTGTTCCTGTTCTAACTGTTTACTTAGTTTCTTTTGGTTTTGCTTTAGGTGTGGTTGTTAATATTTGTGAGTTTGCTGTCCTTTTACTATACATGTCTTTTCTTTATCTTCTTTTCTTAGATAAGTCCCTTTAGCATTTCATAAAATAAGGGCTTGGTGATGATGAACTCCTTTAACTTGACCTTATCTGAGAAGCACTTTATCTGCCCTTCCATTCTAAATGAGAGATTTGCTGGATAGAGCAATCTGGGATGTAGGTCCTTGTCTTTCATGACTTAGAATATTTCTTTCCAGCCCCTTCTTGCCTGTAAGGTCTCTGGAGAAATCAGCTGACAGTCTGATGGTAACTCCTTTGTAGGTGACTGTCCCCTTACCTCTTGCTGCTTCTAGGATTCTCTCCTTCGTTTTGACCTTGGCTAATGTAATTATGGTGTGCCTTGGTGTGTTTCTTCTTGGGTCCAACTTCTTTGGGGCTCGCTGAGCTTCTTGGATTTCTTGGAAGACTGTTCCCTTTGCCAGATTGGGGAAGTTCTCCTTTATTATTTGTTCAAATATGTGCTCAATCTGTTGCTTTTCCCCTTCCGATTCTGGTACCCCTATAATTCGGATATTGGAACGTTTAAAGGTGTCTTGGATGCTCTTAATCTTTTCCTCAATTTTTTGAATTCTTATTTCATCATGCTTTCCTGCTTGGTTGATTCTATCTTCCTTCTGGTCCACTGTATTGTTTTGAGACTCATATTCCTTCCTTTCACTATTGGCTCTCCTCCGCGTGTCTTCCTGCATTTGTTTTATGGTAGTCTGCATTCTTTCATCTAAATTTCGTCCAAAATCCACCAGTTCCGTGAGCTTTCTGATCACCAGTGTTTTGAACTGCGCATCTGATAGATTGGCTAATTCTTGGTCGCTCAAAAGGATGAGTCCTGGGGGACTGATTTGCTCTGTTGAAAACATGGTTGTTGTTTTTTTTTTTCCCCTGTCTCTCCTTTTTTTTTTTTCCGGTCTGGTCGCTCTTGTTACAGTGGGGGGCGGAGCCTTAGGTGCTCACTGGGGCTGGGCACCGCAGTCGCTAGATTGTGACGTTATATGTGGGGGCGGGGCATGAGCGGGAGCGGGGCGGGAGAAAACAATGGCGGTAGTTCCGTTCTCCTGGACTCAGACCCTTGTCTGAGCTTCTGGGCCGCGAGTTCTGCCCTGGTCCACAATCGCTACCCCTCTGGGTCTGCCAGCCGCAGCTTGCGTACTCAGGGATCACCTCTGCGTTCTTGCGCCCCCGGATGGCTTTTATGCCGATGATTTCGCGCCAAACCTTCCCCCGACCTCCGCGCGCCGCCTACCCGAGCCAGCCCCGTGCCCGCCTGGCTCGTCTTCTCCTACCAGTCCGGATGAATGCGTCTACTTCAACTTCTTGGCTGCCCGACTTCCATTCAGATAAATCCTCTGCCGGATCTGGGTGTTATTCTGATAGTAAATTATTGTTGTAAATTATTGGTTTTCTAATCTTGGTTGTACGAGGAGGTACGGTGCCTCCACCTATTCCTCCATCTTGCCGGAAGTCTCGGTGTTTTCTTCTATTTTGTCCTCTAGCTCGCTGATCCGATCTTCTGCTTCATCGATCCTGCTTTTCATTCCTTCTACTGTGTTCTTCAGTTCAGAGATTGTATTCTTCATTTCCTCTTGGCCCTTGTTGAGAGTTTCTATTTCCTTTTTTATGCTGATGTAGTTTTCGTTGAGTTGATTGTAGCTTCCCTGTAGTTTCTCGTAGCTCATTGTGAGCTCATTGAGCTTCCTGACAATCACTGCTTTGAATTCAATATCTGATAGTTGAATTGCCTCTGTTTCATTCAGCATTCTTTTTGAGGCTTCCTCCTTCCCTTTCATTTGGGGATTATTTCTTTGTCTTCCCATTGTTTGTGGGACTCAAGAAGTGCCTAGTACATAGTAAGGGCCCAGCACTTCATAGTGCCCCATAAATTGTTATGTAATTTTATAAAATGTTATTTTTAATATTAAACTAAGATGAAAAGTATGACATTTCAGAAAATAGGTGATAAAATAGGTTTTATTTATTTGAACTTCAGGTTTTATTTCTTAGCGCTTACACCTGTTACAGAAAAAAGAATTCTTTGGGCCCTCAGGCTCATTTCACTTTGCAAGAAAGAATGTCGGATAAGAAATGTGAGTTGACTCCTCTTTCCAGAGCATCAGTATATGGCAACTTCATATGAATTGAAATTCTTAAGGTCTTGCCTGCCCTGACCCTTTCTAAAATAAATCAGTTTATGTACACACACATTTGTAAGTTTTCATGATTGTGTAAAATTAGATTAAGTATTTTAACTGATTTACCAATGCAACTTTGTAAAAATTACTGAATTCATTGATGCTATCAAAGATATAGGAAAATCTTTTCAACCATGATTTGGATATAGACTTATCAAAAGGAATGTGTCTAGTGTTTCCTAAAATATCTTCTGATTTTATGGCAGTTTTTAATTAGGAAACTATTTGATATGCTTCACAGGACTGTGTATTGGTTAAATGACAAAAACATTAATGTCAGATGTTCACAGAATGGTGTTGTATCCTTTGGATATTCCAGTATGCTATTTTTTTATTTGAATTATAAGATTTTTTATGTGGGTTTTTTGGTTTTGTTTCTTTTTTTTTTTGTCCCCCATAGGCCCTCCTGTCAGTCCTTCGAGAAAGCCATCGGTCAAGAACAGTTTTCAGGAAAGTTGGAGGATTTGTGTACATAACGTCCTTGCTTGTTGCTATGGAAAGATCTTTGAGCTTGCCACCGAAGAATGGCTGGGAGAAAGTGAACCAGAATCAAGTATTTGAACTTCTCCACACTGTGTTCTGTACGTTGACTGCAGCAATGCGATATGAGCCAGCCAACTCTCATTTCTTCAAAACAGAGATTCAGTATGAGAAGTTGGCAGATGCTGTTCGATTTCTTGGCTGCTTCTCAGACCTAAGAAAAATAAGTCCAATGAATGTCTTCCCCTCCAATACACAGCCATTTCAAAGACTTTTAGAGGAAGACATAATTTCAGTGGACTCAGTTTCACCCACTTTACGGCACTGCAGTAAACTCTTTATTTATCTCTACAAAGTAGCCACAGATTCTTTTGACAGGTATGGCTCTGCTGTGCTCTGAATTAAAGGGTATACTATGTATGACTTCATCATTAAGGCTTGACTTATAAGGTAACCTGAAGGAAGATGAAAACAAATGAATTTTCTCTCTTAATTACTTGTCTGTCACTTTATTTGTGAATATTACTGTTGCTTTGATGTTATGTTTTTCAACATGGACATCTGTGTATTATTTGTAAATCTAGGGTCAGTTAACTCTTGAAGCACTTAATGAAACAGTTTCTATGAAGTTTTCTTTAATGGTAATGTTTATTATTGTTCTGTTTTTCATCTATTGTCAACAATGTTAGGTACATCTGGACTGAGTGAAATTAGTCATCAACAGTAGAATATGATTATGATTGTATTTATTTCTAGGCACATGGTATACTCTCAACATACTCCTTGAAAAAATGAGGAAAGCTCCCTAAGAGTCATTGATAGGTTAAGAGATAATTCAGACTCAGTTACTCATTCTTCGTTAAACAAGTGCCAAGTCATTGTGCTAGGCATTGTGGGTTCAGCTCAACACAAGACTGCTGAGGTCATGGCCATTCTGTAGCTTAAATTCAAACACATAAATAATTACAATAGAGCGTGGGGAAATCTATGAGGGAAACCCAGAGTCTAAGAGAGATCATAGGAGTGCCACTTACCTAGTCACTCACTTCAGTTTTTAAACTGTGTTTTCAGTTAAGTCCTCACTTTGAGAGTAATGTAAGAGTGATCATGCTGCTAAATTGTCCCAAGCATTATCACTTTTGACAGTTACCATAGTTTTATTTCATGAAATAAATGAATTGTTTTTATATTGCCCCCATAAATAAAGCAAGTAACTCTTGCTTTATAGATAGAGTTTCTGTTAGGTTTTACTGTCTTTATTATGAAATGTCTACTAGCTGTTTCTTGTTTCTTAATAATATTTTAGACCCTAATGTTTAAATAAGAAAATAAAAGTGATGTTAGGAAAAATTGGTTTTCAATTTTTTTCCTATCTTGAAAGTAAAAATTCATATAATATATATTCATAGGAAACACGGGATAGTTGTGTTCATGGAATAAGCTATTTAAAATTGAATTTTATACATTTTAGATTCAACCTCTTTTTCCTTGTTTTCTACTTTTCTTAGTTGATGTGCCTCATTTTTAGTTTCCTTTGTCAAAAACAAGGCTTATAGCACCCTGTTTAACAAATGCATTAAATGTTAACATTAATAGATAAGCATCGGCCTTAAGCATGCTTTCTCTCAGTGTGTGTGTGGTAGTCTTGTTCCTTGTTCCTGCTAAGTATGGAGGATGTTCCTTATAAAACTTTTACTGGTATTTCTTGTGAAACTAACCGACTGCCACCTGGTGTTCTGTTCTAACCTCTCTAAACCACCTTGTCTGTTTTGTTGTCTGTAGTCGTGCAGAACAGATCCCTCCTTGCCTGACAAGTGAGTCTTCTCTCCCCTCTCCTTGGGGTACACCAGCCTTGTCCAGGAAAAGGTACTGATCTTATAACAGAAGTTGATCTTTATTTACATGGGCTTTTTTCTTTTGTGCTTAATTATATGTTAATGTGTGATTGTACCTTGTAACAATTTTGGGGGCTATTTGATTGTTTTTAGGTTTCAAAATACTCAACTTCTGAGGATATTTATGAGAGTAAACTGTGTTGATGCTGAGAAGATAGGGAGGACATGTCATCCAACTCTTATTTAGACTAAAATATGCATTTTGCTATAGAGCAGCATTTTTTTATTAAAATCACTGTAGAAATGAGGGTTTAATGCCTCTTTACATAGAGTACTTTCCTGCTTTTTCTTTTTACTTTAAATGTGCCATGGGATCAGGTTTTTTGGTTTTTACTATTGCTCTCCAGTGAACATCACAGCACTGGCAAAGAAATGTGTGTTTTCTCAACCAGCTGAAATGTGATGCTATTATGGAGATTTGTCACAGCTAACCAGTGAAAAAGACAATAAAAAACCTGTCCCAGCTCTTGCTTTCATCAATTCTGTGTAAATCTCTTTCTAACTAAAGTCTCATATATAAAGTTTATGGGGTATAAAGAACCAGCAGTTGATTGGCAAGAGTCCAATTAAGGTCCATATTCCGTAAGTACGATCCATGATCATATTCTGTGCACTTGGAACCAAGTACTCTACCTTCTCCTCTTTTCCTTGTGACGAAGTATATATAAGTCCTCAAGGCTTGCATTAATATGGCTTCCTAAAAATGAATCCTGAAGTTCTCCTGTGTTGTTTAATTTTATTGCTATTGTTCTGACATTGATCTTGAATATAATTGGAGTATTTATGTTAAAAGTATTTGTTACAGATTCTGTATTTTAATGTATATCAGTAGTAATGTTCATTAGGTATATAGACTTAATGTTTCCCTTCTGTTAAATTTACACTGGGACTTACAGCTCATTTTTTTCCAGTAAAACATGGCATAATTCAGAATAGTTTTAAGTGAATTTAGTATTGTTCAACATATTTGTGTTTTAAACCTACTACTTTTCATTTTTTTAAGAGCTCTTCTTAATTCAAGAGACCATAACATCAATATGAGTTGATTTAGTGTTTTTCTTGTGTTGCTAAAATGAATGAGGCAAAAGCTATTCTTCAGGTTTGAAGATTCATGTGTTCTCACTATTACACAGAACTACTGAATGTTAGAAAATTGTTTGTTACTAGTTATAATTTTTAAAAATCACATATATAATTCTGTCACAAATGTAAAGGCTTACAAAGCACTGTTTAAAAATATTTAATCCTTTTAAACTATTAAAAATACACAATATTTTAATAGCAATTTACAGATTAAAGGAACACATTAAAAAAGAAATCTATCAGAATTTGCCATTTATGTAAATGGTAATTTGATAAAGGGAAAACAGCATTTTATTTCATACCATAAAGAGTTATTGAAAGCCTTAGATCAAAAACATTTGTCATCATTTGCAACATAGCCATCTGTAAGGATTCTTTGTCTTTGGTGTAACAGGAAACTGTCCCTGAATCAGCATCAGTGGTTGAGTGGATCTTGTCTATTAGAATTCTAATCGGGCTTACACGCTGATGTCACCTCAGAGAAGCTCCTGAAAATGTTCATGCTAATAAGACCAGTGTTGACATTTTACATTTGCCATTCTGGCTAGGTTACATAAATTTTGTTCAGTGATAAGAACCATAAGCTAATAAAAAAACAGTTTTTTTATCTTACAAATACAATATAGTAACTTTCCAAATTAGAACATTTCAAGAACATAACAAATTACATCAGCTAATGGGTATCTTGTGGCAAAACATATTTTTGTTGGCAAAAGGAGAAACCAACATTGTATTAGTTTTTATGGCTTGTGGAGTATTCAGATACTACGGAAGTTTTGAGCTTGTGAGACTTGTCTGACATATAAAATCAAAGAGAATATTCTCGAATTAGTTTAAGAATTGGGGGGAAAGGAACTAGGAAACTATATATTTTGAAAACTAAAACTCATAATCTTTTTTATTATCCAGAAGGAATAATGGAATAGGATATAGTTGAACAGTGTTTATCAGAGTTAGAGGAAGTACAAACAAAATGCAGAATAATAACCAAGACACTCCAGAATTATCTGGAATGGAGAAAGAGGTGGCAAGTACTAGTTATCATTAAACATGGTACCCATTACTTAGTGCCTCTGCACACTAAATGATCATTTGTGTGTGTGTGTGCTCGTGCATGCGTGTATGAGCTTAGTTTGAAATATGAAACAGCAATCAACTATTGTAGGTTTTAAAGGAAACTGCAACATAAAAATTAAGTAACTCATTTTATTCTGTATTTGAAAATTATTAGGTCTTGCTTGGAAATTATCCATTTAATAAGCTTACTATAATCTCTAAATTTAAAAAGTGGCAATACTTATGTTGATAACTAAGTGACTTAGTAAGAATTAATGCTATGTAATTCTTATAAATATAGACCTAATTTAGCCCTGGCTGGTGTAGCTCATGGATTAAGCCTGGGCCTGCAAACCAAAGGCTTGCCAGTTCAATTCCCAGTCAGGGCACATGCCTGGGTTGAACACTAGGTCCCCCAGTAGGGGGTGCATGAGAGGCAACCACACGTTGATGCGTCTCTCGCTCTCTTTCCTCTTCCCTTCCCCTCTCTCTAAAAATAAATAAATAAAGTCTTTTTTAAAAAAATAGACCTAATTTTAGTTAATAAATACCATGTTTTAGATTTATACAATACTTGAAATATGTTTCTAGTTTGAGAAAAATGGATGGATTTCTGTATCAGAATATTGTTTCCTCATGTAAGATTTTTTTAAAGGCTTACTACTGTAATAGTTATGTATTAGTAAAGAGTTTGAGTATATTCATAGTTAAAACTCAAATCTATATTAAATCTGGAAATTCAGAAATAATTTTGGAAGGCCTATAGCTTAAATATTCAGTTAGAATCTATGTTTTTCCTCAAGTATGGGTTATTGTTTTATGTGTAATGAAAACAGTCTTTATGAAAATTCTTAATGGTTAGGAATTCTTATTATACTATAGAGGAATTAGGAATCTTTTTCTAGATGGGACAAAATATTTTAAAGACAAAAAGGAGTAACATAGGAGGATAACTATTGATAATAAGCATTTAGTAATGTATCTTAACTTAGAAATTAAATCTTTCTGAACAAAATCCAAAAAACAGGGAGTTGAAAAAATTAGTGGGTGGAAGATATTCTGACTTTAAATAAACTAAGAGAGTCCCTGTGCTTTTTTTATACATGAAGCTGAATACTTTCGTAGTCTCTATTAAAAAGAAAATGGCACTTTAAAAAAAGAAAGAAAGAAACCTGGCAGTGCCAATTCTTTGCTTCTAAATCACTGACTTAAAGCATCTGTTTCCCAAGCTGCTCTTGTGCCAGAGAGCTGAAACTGCACTGCTCTCAGTGACACAGCTCAGCACTAGACAGATTATGCTGAAACCAATTCATTGAAACAAAGAGCTTCCATAGGCTAAAGCCACAAGCATCTATTTTCTAGAGCCGAGATGCAAAATGTACAAGACTTATGAATTGTAGGAGAATAGTACGAAATAGAAAGTAGAGATCATTGATGAGAAGAAATGTTGTATATTTAGGACATGGCTAGGCTTTCTAATTCACAGGAGCTTGTTATATAAAGTATGATTCTAAGTTTTTAAAAATTAAAAACTTATTTTCAGTGGAAGGAGAGAGAATGTAAAAGACGGTGAGTATAGTTCCCAATAAGCTAAAGGAAAAAACTCCCTGATGCTAATGGTGGCTAAGATTCTGAGCCAACCCTGGCTCCACTGACCCAGTTATGGAGTAGGCCAGTTTGGTCTTATTCTTGATTCTGTTACCTATGGTTTAAAGCCAGGTTAAAAAAACATAAGCATTCAAAAGGTAACAATTTTATTGAGGGATTTAACTTAACTTGCACTCTCCTCACCTATTATCAGAACTGTCACCTTTCCTAGAGCTATGATTTCACCTATTCACTATAGATTCACCTATTTACATCTTCTGGTACAGGTGCCATTCTTTTTTTGTTTCCTTTTAGCTTTATTGAGATATAACTGACATATAGCACTGTGTACATTTAAGGTGTGCAACATAACTTCATTTACATATATGGTGAAATGATTATCGCAGTAAATTTAGTTAACATCTATCTCATATAGATACAATAAAAAAATGTTTTCCTTGTGATGAGAACTTTTAGGGTCTACTGTCTTAGCACCTTTCAAATATATCATAGAGCAGTGTTAACTCTAGTCACCATGTGCCATTCTTTAATGAAACTATCCAAAGAGTAAATGGTAAACACATATAAGAGCCTAAAGAAAGTGACCAATGAATTGTCTATATGTGACTCATTGGGAATTGACAGTATAGTGCCTTTTTATATCCCAAACTTAAGGCATGTCATAGCCCAGCCTTGAATTACAAGGCTTTTTGCTTATCAGTGGATAAAGGAAACAGATGAAGAAAATGAATGGAGAATGTGATTGGAATTAAATACCAAATTACCCTTCTTTCTCTTGTCATAGGCATGCATATCATTGTGTTTCAACTCCTCCCATATACCCTCCTAAAAATGACCCGAAACTACATGTGGCAACTTCATCTCTCCAGAGTTCCGATGCTGTCATCATCCATCCTGGAGCCATGCTTGCTATGTTGGACCTCCTGGCCTCTGTGGGGTCAGTGGCACAGCCAGAAGTAAGCTTGTATATGTTAGCTCCTTTACATCTCATTGAGTGACAGGCTGTGAGTGTGACTGCATGAGAAAGGGATCGGGGCCCAGAAAGATGGAAAGTAATATGAAGCCATCTGTTTCATATACCAAAGTGGGTTAAGGAAAAAATATAGAGAGTTTTTCTATTAATTTTCATTAATTTATATTAATTTTATTACTTGTCTTAATGATAGCTATGAATGTTCTAGAATATAATTCTTTTCTAGTGTGAAAATTACTGTGTTTTTCCTTGTAAATCCTGCTTCACACTGGAAGTCATTAATAAGTAGTACAGAAAGAAAAATGATTGAAGATACCACTTTAAAGCTATTTAATGTGTTTTGACTTGTAGCACTCAAGAATTTGGATGAACTAGAGTTTGGTTGACAAATTTTGTTAAAATATATGGCCTCTAAGGCTTAAAGTGTCACAAATGTAAATAATAGGACTTCCTTTATACTGATTATTTACCCACTGTGGAAGGGCTCTGCAGCCACTATTTCTGTAAAAATAAAAATACTATTATTAGGTATATGGTCATGTAATATAAAAGACTTGAAATAGAATGGAGTCCAGCTGGCTGTGCTTGTAAAATGTGGATAGGAGTTGTGTGCCTCGATCTCCTCTGGACTTGCTGTATCTCTAAGCCAGCTGCTTAAAGCATCTGAATGTGATTTGCATCATGTTGAGACCTCATAGTAAAAGGTGCACTTCGTGTGCAGAGAACTGTCACCTCTCTTATTAAGAATGCCCTGGTGGTGTGGATTTCTTTAACTTTAGCATGCTTTGGACCTTCAACTTGCTGTGGCAAATATTTTACAATCCCTGGTGCACACAGAAAGAAATCAGCAGGTCATGTGTGAAGCTGGTCTTCATGCACGATTGCTGCAGCGGTGTAGTGCTGCACTGGCTGATGAGGACCATGCACTGCACCCGCCCCTCCAGCGGATGTTTGAAAGATTAGCCTCTCAGGCTCTGGAGCCCATGGTGCTGAGGTCAGTAGTTCTCTTTTTCACATTGTAATATCCACAATTAGTCATTAGTAATAGTAGTTCTTAGGGCCTTTATATGCAAGAGTTCTTGCTTTAATAGACATATATTCAAGTATCTGTGGGAAAAACCAACAGACAACAAACATGGGCAAAATGCTCAAAGAATAGCACATATAAACAGGTAAGTCTAGTTGTTAATGAACAGAAGATGTTTCTGTTTGTTGGTTTTTTCTTCCACTTGAATTCAGCAAACTCACTTTGCCTTAAAAATAAAGTCATACTATGTCTATGACTTGCATCTACTTTAAGAACTTTTTATATGTAAGAACTCCTTTAAGAAATACTTGTTTCACTTTATTATTTTTAAATAATGATAGATTCAGAGGAAGTTGTAAAGTCAGCTCAGAGAGGTTCTGTGTCCCCTTCACCCAGTTTCCTCCAGTGCTTACAGCTTATGTAACTATAGCACAGCATCAAAACCAAGAAATTGGCATTGGCACAATGTAACCGCGTATGCTCTGGTTCCTTGATGTTGACTACCTGTGTAGGTTTATGTAACCACCACACAAGATACCACAGAGATCTCCTTGGTGCTGCCCCTTTACTGTCATGTTCATGCCCCCGCCCCCACAAACCACTGGCCTGTTGTCCATCTCCATAATTGTGTCACTTTGAGAATGCTATGCAAATAAAAGCATAGTATGTGACTTTTGAGGTTGTCTTTTCACTGATCTACCTTTGAAATTCATCTAACTTTTTGTGTACCAATAGTTTGTTTCTTTTTGTAGCCAAGTAGTATACCATGGTATAGATAAACCTTATGTAGTTTAAGCTTTCAAGAAATATTGATTTTTAAATAACCTTTAAATGGAAGACAAACAGTATTCTGTGTTTAAGGGATGAAACAACATTTTTAAAAGTATTTTTCTTAAGATTACTTGGCCAAACAGATTTAATGTATGTCATCTTGTCCCTCCTTATAAAAATACACTTACCACTTACATATCTTGTCACTTAAAATATTAGTAGCTCTCTTGGTAAGATAAATTTTTTTCTGCTACCAAAGTACATCTTTTTCATTGTTTTTTAAGGAACTTCCTTAAAAATGGTTGTACTTTATATGTAATTTATGTTTTTTAAGTAACTCCAAACTAATGATAGATTTTTTAAAAACTTATGCAGTAAACAATTAAACTATGTTGTATCAGCTAGTTGGCTAGGCCTTGATAACACCAAGGTGAATTAGACAGTCCCTACTCCTTCCATCGTGTTATGGATATGATCAGAATCCTAAAATATTGAAAATAGCATGGGTATTTTCCTCTGATGCTTTTTGGTAATCTGCTACTTTAAAAGTAGAGAATGAGTGGGAGAGAGACTGTCTCATACCCAGTTGTAGTATTTTACTAAGTGACTTAAATTGCCTATTTAGATAAACAGCAAGCAACGGAAAGCAGCCATTTGGACTTGCTGAGTTTTCACAGCTAGTGAATTCTCAGAAGGTCACATGATGGTACTGGTAACCCAGTGCTAGTGAGCCATAGGTGATAAACTAATTGCATGTCATTGCATTCTACATGAAAAGCTAGCAGAGGACATGTCATATTCCAGAAAAACATGCTCCTTAGATTTCATTTTCTAGCCTTTCACAATATTCTGTTTTTTCAGTCTTGGTATTTAATACGTAAAATTAACATTGTATTTTATTTTAAAATAATTGTTGGGATTACTTTTGTATTTTAAGTAATGTGTTGTGGTTTATTAAATCAAATATTTTGTATATTTGGTTTATGATTTATGTAACATTCTCAATCAAGAAATAATTTTGTTTTTTCTTTAGGGAGTTTTTGCGTTTGGCCAGTCCATTAAATTGTGGTGCCTGGGACAAAAAATTGCTAAAACAATATAGGGTCCACAAACCAAGTTCCCTGAGTTATGAGCCAGAGATGAGAAGTAAGTTGACCTTTGAACTTCCTTCTTTTGGTTTATTTTAAAAATGAAAATCCCGTAAGGGATAAATATTATTTCAAGAAGTTTGACTGTGATAAAAGAAAGTAGAAGAGTTTGTTGTTATCTGCTGTCGCTTAACGGAGAGACACAAGAGCTGGTTGATTAACTGATGTAGGTAGGGAAGGGTTCACTGATGTGATAAGTGAGATCCAGAGGAGATGAGAATTGTCTCCAGAATAACCCTGGGCTTGGATAGGATAGTATTCTTTCCCAGAGGGTCCATAATTACTTTGCATTTCTCTAGTGGTCCTTCTTGCCTGGACTAAAGAGTGGTTGATTGGAATATTAATAGGCCGTGGGTTTGCAAGACAGCTGCTGCAGGAAATTTTAAAATGCTAATAAAAGTAGTTGAGATACACCAAGCAGTATAGGCTAGATAGGAAAAGAAGTGAAGCCAAGCAGCTAGTGATAGGCTGGGAGGAAAAGGACGGATCACTGGACTGGAGAATAATGGCTCAGTCAAAAAGCAAATGTAGTCAGAGAACAGGAATGAGAAAACTGGAGGAATGGGGTGGGACGATGGCAAACAGAATTGGAGCAGTGAAACAAGCAAAGAGGACTGTGCCCAAATTGTGACTGGTGTTAAGTAGAGGTGAAGCTCATTGGAGGAAACATAATCATACAACTGAAAGTGAGGTTTTAGGTGGTTTGTTCATGTGGACCTCAATATCCTCAGTGCACTGCAAGAGTTCATACAGAGAAGAAGACTGAGAAGGAAGTGCCAGCAATAGGAACTGGCAGTTTCATACAGAGAGGGGGCAACTGATGAGGGAGCCTCCAGGGAGAAGTTTTGCATCAGGCTAATGGAAGGATGACGGCAGCCTGAGGTGTAGCAGAATGCAGGCACTGCTGACTCATCTGGCATGATCCTGGAGAAGCAACAGACTCCATCCACTCAAGGGTATGGGCAGTGTTCTCAGTTGACACCTCAGTTGCACTAGATTTCCTCCCATTGCTAATTTTGTAGTTTTGTTGGTCCATCACTTTATAATTTATTTGGTATTCCTGTTAGCCATAATGATAAGGCATGGATTGAAGTGACCATTACTATTGAAGCAGGAAAGAATAAAACTTAGAAAACTTAGTAGAATGGCTGCTGTGCAAGAATGTAGTGATCACTTAGTTCAGCCCTTTTTTTCCAGGTGAGAATCAGAATAAACAATCGTTATTTCAATCTGGATTTTTTCCTCCTATAAAACTTTAAGATCTTCTGAGTTTCAGCATAATTTTATTGGAAAACAAAAAGTATTGCAGTTTTTATATCAATTAATATACTAGACGTGTATGTATATTTTTGTTAGTTATTATTGTACTTTACACAGTTCCTTAGAATTGAGTTGTGATTTCCTTTGTAAAAAATAAAAACAAAAATAGTTTCTTTTTCTCAGAGAATATTGAACTGTTTTTATGGTTGCCTAAGCTTAGCATATTTAAGAGGGTAACAGTTACATTCATGTAGTTTATCTCAAGAGAATATCTTTTTCATTACATTTATAATGCATTTCTCAAAAATAGAAGTTTGTTTAAAATTTGTATTTTCCTTCTTGAAATTATTTCCATTCATATAGGAATTGTTCAATTCAAGTACTTTTATGATCACATATTTAATTTTTTAAAGATTTTATTTATTTATTTTTAGAGAGGGAAGGGGGGGAGAGACAGAGAGAGAGACAGAGAGAGAGAGAGACATCAATGTGCGGTTGCTGGGGGTCGTGGCCTGCAACCCAGGCATGTTCCCTGACTGGGAATTGCACCTGCAATACTTTGGTTTGCAGCCCCCGCGCTCAATCCACTGAGCTACGCCAGCCAGGGCTATTTATTTATTTTTAGAGAAAGGGGAAGAGAGGGAGAAAGAGAGGGAGAGAGACATTGATTGTTTGCCTTTCCCATGTGCCCCAAGCAGAGACCAAACCGCAACCCAGGTATGTGCCCTGTCTGGGAATTAAACAGGAGACCTTTTGTTTTACAGGACAACCCTCAACCAACTGATCACGCTGGTCAGGGTGACATATTTAATTTTAATAGTTGTAAGAAAAGAATTAAAAATGGGACAGAAAATGAGAGAAGTTTCTGCTATTTATCTCTGACTTTTTTCATAAGATGACTTGTTTCTATTATAAATGCTTTTAGCATATTTTGCTTTCTTTTCTTAAAGAGAAATAATAAATAATTTTGTGGCATAAAAGTATAACCTGTTTTTATAAAAATTATTAATTATAATTTATAATTAAATTACATGTAACAGTGGCTTTAGATAGTGGTTGTTGGTGATTTTTGTTTTTATTTATATTCTAGTCTCCAACATTTCTATAAATATGTTTATTACTTTAATAATAAGTAAAAAAGGAAATACATGCTATTTAAGTTTTAAAATAAGTACTTTAACTGGATAAAAGCTTTGATGTTTATAATAAAATTATATAAACTGAAGTGTGATATTTAAACATAAATCAGCCTTGTAAAGTCATTATTATAGAAACATACATGCTATTTTTCTTTGACTTACAGGTAGTATGATCACATCTGTGGATGGTCTGGGTTCTGATAATGTTTTCAGCTTACATGAAGATAATCATTACCGGATATGCAAGAGCCTGGTAAAATGTGCAGAAGGAAGTACTGTACCTCTGACCCGGGTAAAGTGTCTGGTCTCCATGACAACTCCACATGACATCAGACTTCATGGGTCATCAGTTACTCCGGCTTTTGTTGAATTTGACACATCCCTTGAGGGGTTTGGGTAAGGAATTTGTAAGATAGTCAAGCCTTACTGTATTATTTTATGACTCTCGCTTGCTTTTGAAAAATAGATCTTTGGTTTTAAATCTACTTGATTAAAATATACTACCTGTTATATATTTTCAAATTATTGAGTTATTTGACCATGTTATTTTAAGATTTTTAGATTTACTTATTATACCAAGTAAATATATATGGTATTAAAATCATTAACCTAAAGCCCAAAGTTCAGATCTATTTTGTAAATTTTATTTTTGTAAATAAAGTTTTACTGTAGTGTAGCCAACTCATTTATGTATGTATTTTCAATTGTTTTCATGCTAGACTGGCAGAGTAGGGTAGTTGTGAAAGAGACTGTCTGGTCTGCAGAGTATAAAATATTTATGGTCTGGCCCTCTCGAGAAAATGTTTGCCAACCTCTGATTTAGTATAATAAATGTATAGATAATATGCAAATTAAAATCTAGGTAGAAGCTCTTTGGGTGTTATATCATCATCCTTTCCTCAAAATACCTAGGTTTTAGTCTCTTATGCATTAATAATATCCAATGACTCTCACATCCAGTGGGTGAATACTTTCAAGTGGCAGAAAAGGCAATAGTAGCAGAAGCAACAATAAGTAAACTATAGAGAATATAGAAGAGTTTATAAAGTCTGTCTTCTTGAAATGGACACACATACTAATAGAATAGATCTTTGTCCAGTTATTTGTGGGATTCTTATACATTGATCTAAAATGATAAATTATCTTTTAAGAAGATTGTAATGGGTTATTTAACAGTGTATTAAAATATATTTGGGAATAGGCAAAATGAACCACAACAGTGGCAACAGAAGAGAGTGACTCCCTGGACAGAGACACAAGAGAATTTTTCTCCAGTAATGAAATTGTTCAGTGTCTTGAACAGGGGTATATATTGGCACCTTTACCATATGCAATTTATACTTGTTTTTTTTATAAAGTTTAAATGAAAAATGATGCTGTTGAAGATTTTTAAAGTGTATCTTTCCATGCTCTCACATAATTAAAAGAAGGGAAGAAGTTTGTTAGGCATGCAGATTTATTCCCTAATCTGTTATCCCTAGGTACTCCTTAAATAATGGCAGTTTATTTCATTGTGGTAAGTGCATAGTGATAACACACGAAAAAACAGTTGAACTCTAATATGTACATCATCTTTTTGTAATAGCTGCCTGTTCCTGCCCAGTTTGGCCCCTCATAACGCCCCTACAAACAGTGCTGTTACAACAGGCCTTACGGATGGGGCTGTGGTCAGTGGCATTGGTTCTGGTAAGTATTACTTCCTTTGTTTTTAAGAATGTTGTTTTTTGGGGTTTTTTTTTCCAGTAGATTACGTTGTAGTTCAAGTTGATTGCTTTTAATGTTTGTTTGTTTGTTTTTAACTGTAAACATGAGTCAACACAAACTCTTTCACTGTTATTTTCATATTTTTATTTTAGGTGAAAGATTCTTTCCCCCTCCATCTGGCTTAAGCTACTCCAGCTGGTTTTGTATTGAACACTTTAGTTCTCCTCCAAATAACCATCCTGTCAGACTTCTGACAGTTGTGCGTCGAGCAAATTCTTCTGAGCAGCATTATGTGTGCCTTGCCATAGTTCTATCAGCAAAAGACCGATCTCTGATTGTTTCCACCAAAGAGGAACTGCTCCAAAGCTATGGTCAGTATCTGTCTTTTTCTCATTGCTTCTTGTGATCATTAAAAGTATTAAAATTCATTAAAATATTCATTTTTAAGGCTCATCTGGTAATTCTTTTCCAATTTAAATTATGGAACAGGTTATATGAAATTTTGAACGTATTGTTTACCAGTGAATTTTAAGGCACTTATAAAAGAGACTTAGAAAAACAGTGGAGAGAATCTCCCTTTTCTGGTGTAGCTCAGTGAATTGAGCGCTGGCCTGCAAACCAAAGGGTCTCTGGTTCAGCTCCCAGTCAGGGTACATGTCTAGGTTGCAGGTCAGGACCCCAGTAGGGGGCACACTACAGGCAACCACACATTGGTGTTTCTCTCCCTCTCTTTCTCCTTCCCTTCACTCTAAAAATAAATAAATAAAATCTTAAAAAAAAAACAATGGAGAGAATCCTTAATATAAGGATTCATCTCTACTTGCCAAGAAATCACAGCTTTTGCTAGGGAAAGCAGGTTGCTTGTTTGGTATTTTTTTTTTAAAGATCGGTTCTCAATTATCTGGTCTTCATAGATTTTTAATTCTTCATTTTTATCTGTCTACCTTACAAGAACTATAAGGTCCTGCATACAGTGCTATATTACCTTGGTAATCTAGGCCACCCTGCCTCCTAAAGCAGTGCCTAGCACAGGTTAGGCCCATAAGTGTTATTTAAATATACAAATGAATGGACAAGAAGAAAGAAAAAGAAAAAAAATATGGATGGCTATATAGACTTCTGGCCAAGGTGGAGGTAGAGGTAGATACACTGTGCCCTCTCGCACAACCAAAAGAAAGACAACACACTAAAAAACAAAAAACAACCAGAACTGACAGAAAATTGAACTGTATGGAAGTCTGACAACCAAGGAGTTAAAGAAGGAACATTCACCAAGACTGGTAGGAGAGGTGGAGATAGGCAGTCAGGGCGGAGAGGACTCACAGCAAGGCAGCAGCTGGAGGACCAGCTCGGACAAGGTGATAGCTGGCGGAGCAGGCAGTCCTACACTTGGGTGCAGATAAACCAGGAGGAACAACTGGGGAACGAGACAGACTACAGAACCCAGGGTTCCAGAATGAGGAAACAAGCTTCAAAACCTCTGATAGTAAAACCCTGTGGAAGTTGAGGTGGCGGGAGAAGCTCCTAGCCTCACAGGAGAATTCATTGGAGAGACCCACAGGGTCCTAGAATGTACACAAACCCACCTACCCAGGAATCAGCATCAGAATGGCCCAATTTGATTGTGGGTAGCAGGGGAAGTGAATGAAAGCTGGCAGAGAGCAGACCAAGTGGCACTGTTTCCTCTCAGACCCTACTCCCACTGACAGTGTCACAACACAGCAACGTGACATGCCCCGCCCTGATGAACACCTAAGGCTCTGCCCTTTACTACGTAACAGGTGTGTTAAGACCAAAAAAAAATGGCCCAAATGAAAGAACAGATTAAAGTTCCACAAAAATACAACTAAGCAGCAAAGAGATAGCCAGCATATCAGATGCACAGTTCAAAATACTGGTAATCAGGATGCTCACAAAATTGGTTAAGTATGGTCACAAAATAGAGGAAAAAGTGAAGACTAGGCAAAGTGAAATAAAGAAAATATGCAGGGAGCCAACAGTTGACGGGAGGGACACTGAGACTCAAATCAGTGGTTTGAAGCAAAAGGAAGACAGAAATATTCAACCAGAACAGAATGAAGAAACAAGAATTCAAAAAATGAGGAGAGGCATAGGAACCTCCAGGACAACTTTAAATATCCCAACATCCTAATCATAGGGGTGCCAGAAGGGGAAGAAGAAGAGCATGAGATTGAAAACTGATTTGAAAACATAATGAAGGAGAACTTCCCAATCTGGCAAAGGAAATAGACATCCAGGAAGCTCAAGAGTCCCAAAGAAGTTGGACCCAAGGAAACATACACCAAGACACATTGTAATTACATTACCCAAGATTAAAGATAGGAGACAATCTTAAAAGCAGCAAGAGAATAGGAGACAGATATGTACAAAGGAGTTCCCATTAGACTATCAGTTGGTTTCTCAAAAGAAACCTTTTAGACAAGAAGGGGCTGGAAAGACATATTCAAAGTCATCAAGAGCAGGGACCTACATCCAAGATTGCTCTATCCAGCAAAGCTATCATTTAGAATGGAAGGGCAGATAAAGTGTTCCCCAGATAAGGTCAAGTTAAAGGAGTTCATCAGCACCAAACCTTTATTATATGAAGTGTTAAAGGGACTTATCTAAGAAAAAAGTAAAAAATATGAACAGTAAAATGACAACAAACTCACAAGTATTAATAACCAAACCTAAAAAAACAAAACAAAACTAAGCAAACAACTAGAACAGGAACAGAATCAGGTAATAAGGATCACATGGAGGGTTATTGGTGGGGGCATTGGAGGGGGAGAGAGTGGGAAAAGGTATAGGGAATACGTAGCATAGATGGTAGGTAGAAAATAGACAGGGGGAGGTTAAGAATTGTATAGGAAATATAGAGGCCAAAACTTATATATATGACCCATGGACATGAACTAAAGCAGGGGGTATGCAGTTGGGAGGGGTTGTGGAAGGAGGAGGGGAAAATTGGACAACTAATAGCATAATGAATAAAACATTTTCAAAAATATGGATAGCTATAAGGGGAGAGATGTGAAAAATACATGAATGATTTGGAAAAATTGTAAAATTTAATGGAAAAATTAAAGAGTAGACATAGGGATATTTCAGTAAACCAGGAAAATGTTTTCTCACTCTGTTGTATTTTCATTAAATGTAAATTACAAGACTTCTGTAGTCCATATATTGCTAGAAATTATAACAACATGTATATTAGTTATACATATCATCTTACTACTACCAGGATCCACCCTCTGAACAGCTGTGGCCCTTTGAGATGCCTAGATAGTTAAGAGTTGTGAGAAACCAGTTGGCTCACCAAGACATCCTGATACCACTGAATGCTGGATATGTCTTAGTTTAAGCCTGAGTCAGAATATCAAAGAGCAGGGACCTACATCCAAGATTGCTCTATCCAGCAAAGCTGTTATTTAGAATGGAACTGAGAAAATTTTTATTAGTAATATTTTCTACAGTCTGTTAAATAGGGGTGGGAGAGGGAAGGGTTCCTGGTTTTGTCTATACTTTTGGCCTTTTGTTTTTTTCTGCATCCTTTGGTGTATCCAATTAGACCTTTCAAGGCTGTTTGACCCTGATTTTTACCTACTTTATTTAATTCTGTTCCTATATTAGGTCACCTACAGAGAAGATTGTCTTTTTACTAGTCTTAACTCATCAACAGATATATATTCTGAATTGTTTTTAAAATATAATCTTGGCATTTTAACATATGCAGATATTTTAAGATTAAAAAATAGAAATTAGTATTTTTATGCATATAATTCAAACTTTTCATTTCCAGTATATTTACTTGTATGTGCCACTTATACTGAAAAATGATGGGTCTTCTCTAAGTTACATGGTTATGGATTCGCCCTTTTACAAAAAAAAATTTTTGAGGGGCAATGAGTTTTTAACATCTGGATTTTCAGTGTTACCCTGCCCCTTCTTGAATAGTTAGGAAAGGTAAATTAAGTTTAGTTAACTTAACATTACAACTAAATTAATAATAACCCATTATTTCCTAGCATGATCTGGCAACATGCTGGGTAGCTCAGGGAAGCCAGATTGGAGTCAGGAAGTGATTGCAGAATGTTAGCAAATCACCAGAATTATCTGGAGAAGCAGGAAACTTGGATAAACAAATACTTTTCCATTCCATATCACCTTCTTACTACCAACTGTTGTCAGGTGAGGGTCAGGACTGTACAGGCATAAGCGAAGAACAGACAGTTGCCCCCTGGTATCACTGAGCAGTGCATATAGCAAGAATCACATATTTAATTTTCTTGGTTCTTTTTCTCATCAATGCTATAAATAAATGTATGTCAAAGTACAATTTAGAAAGACCTTTTTTAACAGACAATAAGTAATAATGGACTAGTCTCTTTTTGTTTAATTTTATTTATTTTTATTTTACATACTATTGTTTGGTTATAACTACATGTATTTTGAGCAGAAGAAAGCAAAAGTATATCCCAGGTTTTACTTTTCACTGCAGGTAAAATTACTGAACAGATAGGGTATTTTCATTTACACCATCATCATATTATCCTAACATAAAGTCAGGGTCTACAGATGATGAATTGTTACAATAAGGATGATGAGGTGTTTTTTTTTTTAATTTCCTCCTTTGTTTTAGTTGATGATTTTAGTGAAGAATCCTCTTTTTATGAGATTCTCCCATGCTGTGCTCGCTTTCGATGTGGAGAACTTATAGTCGAGGGGCAGTGGCACCACCTGGTCCTGGTGATGAGCAAAGGCATGCTGAAAAACAGCACCGCAGCCCTCTACCTTGATGGACAGCTCGTTAGCACTGTGAAGGTAAGCATGCCTGTGCTTAGAAATCTCAACCTGCTTTACAAGGAAGTAGAGGGTGTGTTTGTGGGTGTGTACATATGTGTGTTTGCAGGGGTATTTTTTAAATTGTCTTCATTTTAACTTGACCTTCAGTACCCATTCAGACAATATGTTAGAGGCATGCGGCTAGCTAGTTCGTATCACTTTATTAGAGAAGAATGAAAAGGAGGGGTTACAAAATAGCCAAGAATTAGTGAATGTGTCAGTGATTGAGCCAGGCTGCAAAGTGCTTTTTTACAATAGAGAAACCAGTTGAAGCATACCTAAATAAACTGGGAATACACTATTTTTTGTCACTTCATTGTTTTTATTTTATGCAGTCCAGTAGATAAGAGCTGGAGTTGTTTTTATTCATCTTTGCTTTCAGATCACCCAGCTTAGTCCCTATTAATAATAATAGGTATTATTGTATGTTGAATGAATGAGTATATAAATACTACTTTAGATAGCTATACTGAAGTAGTCAGGAGAGAGGCAAGAGCTGAAGTAACCAGTAACAGTATCCCTTTTGAATATCGCCCTTTGTAGCATTATTTAGTTTATCTGTATTAGAGAGTTGAGTGACACATTTCCAACTTCCACGTCAGGTTCCAGAATATTGGTCTGCCCTTGTGTTTCTTGACCCAACTGCTTTTGTACATTTATAAGGTTGTATGACCTTGAGATAATGAAAATACCAAAAATGCTTATTTTCCTGGGGGAGAATTTTTTTTGTCATAGCTTACACATTGGCTTTTGTTTCTTTCTAGCTTCATTATGTTCACAGTACTCCTGGGGGTTCAGGCTCTGCTAATCCACCTGTGGTCAGCACAGTCTATGGGTACATTGGTACTCCACCTGCCCAGCGCCAAATTGCTGCACTGGTTTGGCGCCTAGGACCCACGCATTTTTTGGAAGAAGTTTTACCTTCTTCAAGTGTTACCACCATTTATGAGCTAGGACCAAATTATGTTGGAAGCTTTCAGGCTGTATGTATGCCATGTGAGTAACTTTGTTTCCTTCTTAAAGTTGTATAAAACTGAACTCCTACAGTGTAGATGGATGAATTAAGTGCATGTGTGTTGTATATAAGGTTATACATTGTTTCTCTAAAAAGAATAAAAGGGACCTTCTCTTCCACATTTCTAACATGATGCTGTTGACCACTCACTCCTCTTCAATAGTGTTCTCCTCTACCAGTCACAGTGTACTTTCCTGGTTTTTATTTTTCCTACCTAATCACTAATTTTCCAGTTTCTCTTATTGATTCTAAGATGTTGGTGTACATTCTCATTTGAGAGTCTAACCTCAGCCTTCTATTTTCTGTAATTTCTCCTATTACATGAAACAGTTTAAAGTGTACCCAGAAAACACACCCATATATTCTTTAGGTTTGAGCAGTTAACATCAGTTTTTCTCATCCCTTTATTCCAGCTGTTCACTTCTTGTTATCCTTTCTCCCAAAAAGAATTTAAAATCAAAGGAACTGATGTGAAGCTAGAGTTCCTTTGTAGTATTCTTTTCAAATAATGTCTTCCATCCCCTTTTTCTCATTCTACCAAAGTTCTCAGAAGTTAGAATAAGTATATTGTAAATGGTAATAACCCTATGGCTAAGTAATTTGTCTTTCACTCATGCCCTTGATTTAGATAGCACTATAGTAGCTAACACTTACGGAGCACTTAATATGTGCCAGGTAAGTTAATACGCATGAAGGACATAGCTGTTCTGAGCCTTTCACATTCATCTCCTCAAAATACTGGGAGTTAGGTGCTGTTGTTATCATTCCTGTTTTATATAGATGAGGATACTGAGGCATGGGAATATATAGTTCACACTGCTTTTTTTGTTCAATCCTCACCTGAGGATTGATTTTTAGAGCAAGAGCTAGGAAGAGAGAGAAAATGGAAAGAGAGAGTGAAAAACACATTGATGTAAGAGAGAAACATCGATTGGTTGCATCCCATATATACCGCTGCTGGGATTGAACCTGTAACAACCTTTTGGTGTACAGGACGACACTTGAATCAACAGAAGCACCCAACCAGGGCTGTCACACAGCTTTTAAGTGATGTAGCAGAGATTCAGACTTGGGCCATACAGCTCCAAAACTTGTGTTCTCAATATACTGCTATGCTGTATAAGAACACAGAGAGGCATAAATCAGGGTTCTCAATGGGGAGGAAGCCTAGCACTACAGAGCTCTTGGGCATTACACTCATCTTAATTCTCGTTTCCTTTGAAACTAGGGGAAGTGTTTTGTGATTTGTTTTGTACCAATTAAAACTCTTCCTTTATACTATGCTATATGTTAAGCATATTTTCAGAGTAAAACTTGGAGTATAAGCTCTGTGGCTATGTGATTTTCTAGTTAAAGAAATAAATGAAGAGCTGAAAATTAAATAAAAGTTTTCCAGTTTAGCTCGGTTCCATTTTAGAAGCGGATTTAAAAATAAAAATAAATATTTTTTTATATTTAAAAATAAAAATAAATACTTATTAGAATAATGATTTTGAAAAGGTTTATTTTCCTTTTAAAGGTAAAGATGCAAAATCCGAAGGCATAGTCCCATCTCCTGTGGTGTTAGTACCAGAGGAGAAGGTGTCATTTGGCCTCTATGCACTCTCTGTGTCTTCCCTAACGGTGGCAAGAATCCGGAAGGTGTACAACAAATTGGACAGCAAAGCCATTGCTAAGCAGGTAAGTAGAATGATTTCCCAGTAAGCTGTGCCTGATTCTGGAGAGATGTTCCAGAACTTCATGACGAGTCCCACCCAAGGATGAGGGGATGCTGAAAACAGTGCCTTTCATGTATTGTTTGTATTTGGTTTCTTTGGCTTTGAGTTTAAGCCAAAACATGTTTAGATACTAGCTTAATTTGGGAAAGTAAGAATAGTCTTCTAACTGCATGGTTTATATTCTTATGTTCTTATTGGTTATTTGAGAAATTGAACTTAGAAAACTAAAGAACACAATTGCTATTTCTAAGACTACAACTTAAGGTTTTTCTGGATCACCTACTATGTGCATTATTTTGTTCAGAACACAGCAGTGGATAAAAAGAAGAGTCCTGCCTTTATGGTTTTTACATTCTCATGGGAGAGACAATAATAACTAAAGAAATTACTTAATGATAGAGTATGTTAGAAGGAAAAGAGTGCTATGCAGAAAAACAAAGAAGGGAAGGAATAAGAAATAAGATTATAGTTTTAAATAGGATGGCCAGGGCAGGCCTCACGGAGACGCGAAATTTGAACAGATTTGGAAAAAGATGAGGCAGCATGCAGTGAGAATATGGGTAATGGATATAATGTAAGTGTAGGGTGGGGATGTAGTGTGTTCCAGAAATACAAATGCTAATGCCATGAGGAAAGTGGATGCCTAGCACAGAGGCCCAGGTGACTAGAGATAGTGAAAATAGGCATGGGCAGCAGGGAAGGAACTCAAAGAGGTAGTGAGGATTCTGTTGTTTAGAATGTATAGGCACTTGTGAAGGTGTTGGCTTTAACTGAGTGAGGTAGAAAGCATTGTAGGGTTCCAGACACAGGAATGAAATGTTACAACTTTTAAACCAGGATTACTATGACTTCTATTGAGAATAAATTGAAGGGAGACAAAGATAGAAGCAGGGAGACCAGTTTTGAGGCCAGTGCAATAATAATTTATGTGGGAGGTGATGGTGGTCAGAACTGGGGTGATAGCAGTAGCCATGAGCAGATCTGAGGTATATTTTGAAGATCAAGCTTAGACTTTTTTATGCTAGATTGGCTCTTAATTGTGAGAGGAGAGGAGTTAAGGATAACTCCAAGGTTTTTTGCTCTAACAATGAGGAAGATGGAGTCATTTTTTCTGATTTGGAGAAAACTACAGGAAGAGTAATTTGGGAATAGGAGGGGATATTGAAGATTGTATTTTGGAAAAGTTTGAGAAGCATATCAAACATCTTAAAGGACATTGGACACATAGGAATCTGGAACTGAGGGGAGGGGCTTGAGTGTCCTGGATATTCATAGATGCTGTTCAAAGCCATGAGACTAGGTACATTTGCCAAAGTGCAGATGTAGACAGAAGAGAGGAAAGGTTTTCAGAGTGAGACCTGGATATTCCTGTGTTATGGAGTTGGAGAGTTGAAGAAGAACCAGCCAAGAAAACTAAAGAGTAGCAGCCAGCAAAAAAGGAGGAAAACTTAGGAGGACTGATCATTGGATTTCATAAGCTGGGTTTTCTCAGTGTGTGTGCTTCACCAGCTGTTCTGGTTGATAAGGGGAGATAAAGCCCAAAGGGAAGGGAATCAAGGCAGGGATTTGGGAACAGTAGTTATTGACAACTCTTGTGTTGAGGTTTGTGTGTGAATATATTTACCATCTTCTAAGGAACACAAACAGTGCATAAATTTAGTTCTACAGGTACCAATAAAATTAAAGTCTTAGGATTGCATTTGCTTGAAAGCACATTGTGTATGTGCATGTCTTGGATAATTTATGTGACGTTTACTTGGATATGGAGTAAAGCTAATTATGTTCACTTATCAGAAATACTGTGCAGCAGCAGTAAGTGATCAGAACCTTTAAACCACAATTGAGTTTCATTCAAAAAGACCCCTGAAGCTGTGTTTCCCAAGACCCCCTCACCATCTTCTCAGTAGCTAAGTTTCTGTGAATTGACACACTTTTGAAAGTATTTGCACATTAAAAGAAAGAATGCTTATGTTTTTAAGAGGAGAGAGAGAATATGTATTATCATTCATTTCTTTTTTTTTTCCAATCAAAATGTTCATATTGAAATCCTGCTGTTTGCAACATCATGGATGGACCTAGAGGGTATCATGCTAAGTGAACTAAGTCAGAGGGAGAAAGACAAATACCACATTATTTTACTTATATGTTGAGTTTTTTTAAAGTCAAAACAAATGAATAAACAAAACAAAAACAGACTCATAGAGACAAGAACAAACTGATGTTTGCTGCCTGGGTCGGGAGGGTGAATAAAAAAGGTGAGGGAGAATATAGTCATTAATAGTGTGGTGACTTTGCACCATGACAGATGGCTATTAGATTTAGTGTAGTGAGCTATCATAAGTTATATAAACGTCGAGTCATTGTTGTATACCTGAAACTAAATATAGCATTGTGTGTCAGCTGTACTTAAGTTTAAATTTTAAAAATGTTCAGACTGTTCTTCTATAGTTATATTTCCTTTTCCTTTCCCATTCTCCAGTTAGGCATTTCCTCCCATGAAAACGCCACTCCTGTCAAGCTGATACACAATTCAGCAGGGCATCTTAATGGGCCTGCACGGACAATTGGAGCTACTCTGATTGGATACTTGGGTGAGTAATGACCTTTATTGTTCCAAACTGCTTTATTTACCTTCAAATCTGCGTTCACTTTCCTCACTTAAGGGGTGATTCATCTCTACAGTGCTGACCTATACTGTTTTTGCAATAGTTAGACACTAATGTAATTATCTTAAACTCCAGTCTGCTTAAAAAAATTGTAACCTCTATAAAATCCCATTAACTTTTCCTCTCTTATCAGCACTGATGAGCACTGACTACATAGTTCTGTATAATTTGAAGGTAAATGTAATAAGTACATTTAGAGACAGATATTGATGGTCGTTCCAAGATTTGGTGCAGCCATGGTAGCGCCCATGAGTGCTTCTGTTATTTGGAAATGAGCTAGAAGTAAGAGCTTCAGAGTGAAAACACTGAGAATCCAACTCTAATAAAAATCAGAACTGGTAGGAATTCTGCAGAGCCTTGTACCTGATGTCTGCTTAAAAAGAGTTGGTTATTCTTTGGTTAGATAGTGTCTTGAGACATAATCCAATCACGCCTTCCAAAATTCAAAGCCAGTGATTATACATTTTAATGTGCACATCAGTTCATAATATTGGTTCCTTTTTAGGTTAACAAGAACAGTTAATGAGCTAGTGTTATGCGGGCCAGAATCCTACCTGTTTAGCAATCCTTATGAAATTTTATTGTCCCAATGATGTGCACGTAACTTTGTTTTTCTTTTCTGATCATGTTATACTGGTAGAACAGTTTCCTTTATGCTGAAGTACATGGTGGTTTCTTTATCACATCAGCAAATCCTTACTGAGCTCTGCTCCATGTCCTTTGCAGAATGACAGCAGTACTATGGTACAGCAGAAAGAGCAGTGATGGAAGAGTTCAAAGATTAAGGTTCCAGCCCCTGCTCTATCAGTGTCTGGCATTATGCCAGGCATTTGTGTTCTGCAGACCTCAGTTTTCATACCTACAAACTAGTAATTCAGGCCCTGTTTACCCTAGAAGGTAGTTTTCAAAACCCAGTGCTATAGGTATGAAAGTACTGTGAATACTGCAAAGCACATGGAAATATAAAATGCATATTAGTTTTATTTTTAAAAATCTCAATCTTGATCAGACAGCAAACAACATTCAAACAGTGACTTTCTAAAAAAATGTTAGGAATGTAGATGTGAAATTTTTTTTAATTGACAAAAAGTTAGTTCCAGTGCTGTTTCCTCACAATTATGCTCTTCTGGGATCACTGTTAGACACTGCTTGGATTATATAACTGGGAGAAGCCCTGAGCGATGGTCAGTAATGTGCTTCGCATGGCTTATCTGTAGAGAATACATCATCCTTGCAAGGATGGCCTCTCTATCCCATTGCCCAGTTCACAGAGTTAAAGTGCTTTGTTCCCCTCAAGTTTATTCCCCAACAGTTCCTTGTGAGGCATTCTTACTTTTCTCAGAAATGCATTCCCAACACGTCTGTGCTTTTGAGTCTTAGGTTTACCAACACCACGTAGAAACATTTGTGCTTTCTCTCAAACCCAGCTCCTCTCTACTTGCTCCTTCACTCCCACTCTTCTCTGAGAGTGTAAGTGTTCGTTTATTGCCTTCTCCCAAATTCTACCATGAAGGTTTTTTTAGAATTTTTATTTTAGGATTGAATAGTTGTTTTTTTTTAAGTATCATTTATAATTAATTAAATTTTCTTAAGATGACTTATTCAGTTCTTGTTTAATTGGGGATTTTGTTTTAATTATTTTTCACTGTCTTTTAATCAGGAGTAAGAACATTTGTCCCTAAGCCTGTTGCCACTACTTTGCAGTACATTGGTGGAGCTGCAGCCATCCTGGGCCTGGTGGCCATGGCTTCTGATGTGGAAGGGCTCTATGCAGCCGTCAAGGCCCTGGTTTGTGTGGTCAAGAGTAACCCACTAGCCAGCAAGGAAATGGAAAGAATCAAGGGCTACCAGGTTTGTAACCATAAAGCTTTTCTTTCACTTTACTTTTCATACAAATAAAATCTAATTTTTATTACTCTTATTTTTTCAAACTCTTAAAGAATTATGTTACCAAGTAACCTTTAAAAGTTAGTAATTTTTATTAAATGAGTATATGAATTGTTTTCTTTATTGTGGTTTATCCTTGTTCTCCTGTCTCATCAAATCCCACTCAACCTTTGTAATAGGCCATGATATTTCACTATAACTTTGATATATTTGAATGTATTTTCAGAACAATGGTTTGGTAGTTTGGAATTATTTTTCTTTATGGAAATAAGAATAAAATTAAATAGGGTCATACTACCACCTGCCCTAGAGACTGCCAGATCAGTAATAGATCCAGAGCTCTCCCCATTTTCCTTATTTTGCCCCCACACCCAGTCATCTTTTACCCCCAGTCCCTCACTTACCTAGAGGAGTTGAGAGCCCCCGTGTAATAGGTGTGCCAATGCTAGTCTTGGATTAAAAATATGCAATGTTCATATATCCATGATTGCTAATAAGTTTAAGCAGCAAGTTACTTATAAGAAGAGAAACAGGTATTTGGAGAAGATTAAATCCCTCTGGTGTAAATGAAGTACAAATGCCTTCTCTAGCTTTAGCCAATAGGTGATTGGGAGCGGATGAACTATTTATTACATGGGTTTTCTGTGGATTTAATCACACCGTTTTGATAAGTGTTTTGTTTTGTAAAACTCTTATAATAATTCATTGCAGCATTGTTTATCATAAAAAAATAGGAACAACCTAAATGTTGCAGTAGTATTAGAATGACTAATAATACTGTAACCATTCCATATAACAACATATTCAACCTTTTAAAACTGTAATTATGAAAACTATGTTACAAAAGAAAAAATTCTTTTGCTACAACATTATGTACAAAAAATAGAAAACTATACATATGATGACAACAACAGTTTAAAAATTTATAAGTAGATTAAAAGGGTTTATGTAAAAGTGGATATATGTATATTGATGTGTATGTTTATGTATATATAGTATGATTGATTGATAACAAGCATTTGGTATTGCTTTCTTTTAGTTGCTGGCAATGCTGCTTAAGAAGAAACGTTCCCTTCTTAACAGCCATATTCTTCATCTAACTTTTTCCTTGGTGGGAACTGTTGACAGTGGACATGAGACCTCCATCATTCCCAATTCAACTGCTTTCCAGGACCTACTTTGTGATTTTGAAGTATGTACCTAAATACTGACTGCTAATGTATAATCAGTGAACCCATTTCTTATTCTGTATATTGACAGAGTTAACTATTAAACAGTTTTGTCCCTTAGATGTGTTCTATAATTTTATGATTCTCATGTTAATATCATTAGTAAAATATGAAAAATGGGGTAGTGATGGGATTCCTTCTCCCCGAGGAGATTCAGTTTTACAATCAGTATAGAAGTGAAATGGGGATGTGAGGGCGATCTGGCTGCGACATCTGTCACCCCATTGATCGCCAGGGTTGATTCGGCTGATCTGGCTGGCTAGGCCGGTGCCCCCTTCTCCCTCACCGATCCACGTGCGTCCCTCCCGAAGCTGCGCGCTCGGTCGAAGAGGACGACCTTCCCAACTAGAGGAGAAGTGAAATGGCACAACACACAGACCTAACTTGAGCTAATGTGCTGCTTCCTCTGGCATTACAAAAGGCAGACATATTTTCATCAAATAATTCTGATAGAAACTTTTCCTTAAAAAATAGGACCTAGTTGTAGAATTTTGGTTAATAGTAGCTCCATAGTGAAACATCATTCATTTTGCCAAAGTAACAGGTTTTTATTTCTGCTGTCTTATCATAAACCACTTCTACCCTGTCTTCTCAAAGCAACACTTAATCTTGCCATATCCTTTGTCAATTAAGTTCTTATTATTCCCAGCATTGTTTATTCCCATCACTATATATTTTATAAGTACAGGGTGGAGCAAAACTAGGTTTACAGTTGTGAGTATGTGAAACAGTTTATTCTTGTATTATTTGTTAACTATTGTATAATTTTCTATAGGAACAATTGTAAACCTATTTTTGCCCCTCTTGTATATATATGTATTTCCCCCCATGAGACAATAGGCTTTGTGAGTGCAGAGATCATATCTAGTTTCTCTTCTTTATATTCCTACCATCCAGAATGGTATCTCGTACTTAATATTGGCTAACTATAGTGTCTAGGCCCTAACTCTTCTTTCTCATACTATCTGTAAGCTCTGTCTTGACAGTTATTTTGAATCCTTCACAAGAAGGCTGTGTGCCCTAATTGCTTTGCTGAAACTTTACTTTGAAAGCTTGTAGCGGCCTGGCCTTTGTACTCTGTACAATGGACTCAGTTCTCAGTACGCACAGCTCTAGGTACATGTGACGCAGCCTGTTTCCCTCTTCTTGAATTTCCTAGTTCTTTTGCTCCTTTTCAGGTATCACTATCCTGGTTCTAATTTTTCTCACTACTTTCCCCACAATTGCATGGCATGAAAATTTTATTATTTTAGATAAAAGTGTCCAATTTCACACCCTTATTTTTTCTGTTATTTGTTGTTTTTCTTTCCTTTAGATTCTCACCCAGTTCTGCAGCCTCATCTCTAGTTATTTCTCAAATCTAAGTCTGTAGTTTGACATCTGAATGCCAGAGTTATTTCTGACTTCCTGCTCAACATTTTTATTTTTATGTCCCAGCAACACCTTAACATCCTTCCCTAAATTAATTCTTCCCTCTAACTTCTGTTTCTATTATTAACAGCACCATTCCCCCAGTCACAGAGGCCTGAAATTGAAAAATCAGCTTCTTGCTTCCTCACTGTTTATAAACAGTTCAATATCAAGTTGTATAAATTCTACTTCTATATTTTATATAGTCCACCATTTTTGTTTCTACTGTTATTAACTAATCTAGGTCCTAATCAATTCTCCTTATCTCACATCTGTTGCTTTCCCTTTCCTCATTCCATCCTATATTTTTTTATCTCATTTTTTCTAAGACATAATTATATCAGTTATTTAAATAAAAACTTTCAGTGATTTCTCCTTCCTACACAATTAAGTATACATTTCTCAGCCTGACCCTCAAAGTTCTGAAAACAAACCTCTTATTCTTTCAACAAATGTCTGTTGAGCGTCTTTGAACTAGGCATTGTATTGGGTACTAAGGATGTAAAAATAGAGTTCATGCCTCAAGGCATTTAGTCCATTAGAAAAGAAACACAAATCAATAAACAATTAACAACTTGTGAAACAGACAAAGCTATGCAGAAAGAAGTATGGGACAGCTAAGGCGCCCCGCTTAACCAAGTTTAGCTTTGTTTTTATCTAGTAACTGACATTTAAATCACGGATTATCTTTAGTTTCAGATTTTTTATTAAAATCTATTACGTAAACATCAGAACTTCAGGTGCTTGACAGATGTTGGCTTTCTTTATATTACCTTGCCCACTTTTGGGCTTTATATCGCATTCCTAATTAGCTCAAACCACAGTTATCTATAAATATATAATTCATCCTATTTTATTAGAACAGCAATTTGACAAATATAAGTAAAATAATTGAAATGGCATCAAGCATTTTCCCTTTTAGTGGTTGTTCTAGAATTTATAATATACATACATGTGTAACAATTTTGTCTATCTTCAATGTATATTTTACTACCTAACCTACAGTGTAAAAACCTTGTGACATATATTTCCATTTTTCCCTCCTGTTCTTGGTGTCATTGTTATCAGACATTTTACTTCTGTTGTTTATAATCCCTACAATACTCTGTATTATTTTAGCTTTAAACAGTTATCTTTTAAAGACATTTTAAAAATTTTTTTGTATTTTCCCACATATGTAGTTTTTACAGCATTCTTTACTCCTTTGCGTAGCTCCAGATGCCCACTGGGTACAGTTCCTCTGCCTAAAGAACTTGTTCTAACATTTCCTGCAGTGCTGTCTTCTGATACTAAATTCTGTGTCTGAAGAACTCTTTATCTATTCTTTTTGAAGGATATTTTTGCATATACAATAAGTCTCATTGACTTTATTTTCATACTTTAAAGATATCAGTCATTGTCATTTTTAGTATCTTCCTCTTGGAATTTGTTGGTTTTTTGAGATTGTGAATTTGTCATTTTTGTCAAATTGGATATTTATTTTTAGTCATTATTTCTTTTAACTATTTTTCCTGGTGCCTTCCCCCACCTTTTCTGGACTCCAGTTACACATAACTTAGGTTGCTTGATAGTGTCCCAAAGTTGCTAATGCTCTGTCTACTAATTCCTTTTCAGCCTTTTTTATCTCGTGCTTCATTTTGATCAGTCTGTGTTCTCAAGTCTTCAAGTTCACTGAATTTTTTTTCTGTAATGTCTAACTTGCTGTTAGTTTCATCTAGTATATTTTTGTTTTTCATCAGTAGAAATGTATTTTGGATTTGGTTATCTTCTATTTCCTCATCATGCTCATATTTTTTATTATATACTTTACCATATGGATCACATATTTAATGGCTTTTTTAAGGTTCTGATCATTTCATCATCTCTGCCATTTCTGGGCTATTTATAAAAATTGATTTTTTTCCTATTTACGAGTCATATTTTCCTTTTTATTTGAGTACTTGGCAAATTTTGATTGCATGATAAATTTTACATTAGTGAGTGTTAGATTCATTTGTATTCCTTTTAAAGAATATTGAACTTTGCTCTGGTTTTGCACTTATCTTGATCCTTTTGAGACATGCTTTTAAGCTTTGTTAGGGTGAACCTAGAAAAACCTTTAGTCTACAACTGATTTAGCCCCACACTAAAATATTACACTTCTGAGACTCTTAATTCCCTATGTATGAGGAAATCTCTACAGTCTCGTTGGTGGGGTGCTCTGTGTGGGTTCCAGGAATTCTTTGGTACACTGTGTTTAGACTGGTTAATTGCAGTTTTGGACCCCACACAAGATTCCAGTCATTCAGTCTTTGTATTCAGTATTGACAAAATAATATCCAGTCATTGATTCCAGAGAAACTTTCTGTAAATCTCGTCTTTTCAGTTGATTACTCTAGTAGGGTGATTTCAATAGGAATTCTTTATTTATAAACAGAAGCAGAAGTCATATATACAGGCAGGTTTTAAAAAAGATTTTATTTATTCTTAGAGAAAGGGAGAGAGGGAGAGAAACATTGATGGGAGAGAGAAACGTCAATCAATCGCTTCTTGTATGCACCCCCAACTGGGGACCAAACCCACAACCCAGACATGTGCCCTGACCAGGAATCAAACCAGCGACCGTTTGTTTTGGGGAACTACAGCCAACCAACTGAACCACCCTGGTCAGGGCTACAAAAGCGGTTTTAAAGGACTTCCCCAAATAAAAAGTATAATAAAAGTGGTTAATTCAGTTAATGAATGAAATAATTTTTATGTGCTGCGTTTGTATTGCAATGTTCGTTGACTTGGCATTTGGTGTGTTTTTTAACCCGAAGTATACTACTATTTATTTTTATTATAGGTCTGGCTCCATGCACCATATGAACTTCATCTTTCTTTATTTGAACACTTCATTGAACTGCTCACAGAATCCAGGTATTAGTTAATACCTGTGTAGTCAGTTGTTTGCCTATAGGAGAGAGGAAAGTGTAGTGTATAAAGTCTTCTTTCTCTTACAGTGAGGCTTCAAAGAATGCCAAATTAATGAGGGAATTCCAGCTAATCCCAAAGCTGCTACTGACTCTTCGAGATATGTCTTTATCCCAGCCTACCATTGCTGCTATTAGTAATGTCCTGAGCTTCTTACTGCAAGGTTTTCCCAGCAGCTATGATCTGCTCAGGTAGGGAAAACTTCTGTATTTGTCTGTTTATTAACTGAAAATATCAGTGAGTTTAAAATGAATGAAATGATTGTAATGGGTTCTTATGCGTGTATATATTAATACCTGTAATATTAATATTATTCAAGATCTTTGTAAGGTACAGAATGCATGGATGTCTCAGTGTCTTGCCTTTGTAACACAAAGCCAATTGTTGCCACTAGTTAATAATATAATATTGCTGAGAAAAGATATAGGAAAGAATCCAGTGGATTGATTTTCCTGGACATAACAGTGTTCAGTATAGGGATTCTCTGTCCCTCTTCCCCAAGCCCTGTTAACTTCTCTGTGTACAAACACCCCCCCCCCCCATAATGAGTATGTGTCTTCTCATCCTATATTTATTCACTATTATCCAAAACAGATGATAGGGTTTTTTTTTTTCATTATTCAAATCTTTTATATGATGTGAGTATTATTTTGCTGCTAATGAGAATATGGCTTAAGGCCTATTTATGGGCTTTAGAAATGTTCTAACATTTGTATGAGAATTCCCATCTTAAATGAAAATGGGAGGAAAAAACTACCCCGTTAAAGTACTTTCCAAGTAAAGAATTACTTAAACTGATCTTGGCCAGCACATTTCATGTAATCTTCTAGGCAGCATTGAAATCATGCCTGCTTACTCAAGTATTCCCAGTAAACTAATCTCTAATCTGTGTAACATATAAATCACTCATGTTTATATTAGTTTACCTTGAAAGCATTTTTAAAACTTAATGACAGATTTAAAACTGAAGTTTAAAAATTATTTTTGTGATTGTTGCTATTATTAACAATATTTATTTCAATCTTATCCTGGTACTATAATGACCTCTTTGCTAAAATTATCACTGAAACCTATTAAGCTTTTAGTTTTCTTTACAAATTAAGAAACTGAGGCCTAGAAAGGGTAAGCTACTTGTTCCACAATTAAAAACTGGTAAGAGCCAGGATTTTAACCTTAACTTATGTTTCCAAAACCTGAATTTTTAACTACTACAGTGTATGCATATAGATATTAGGACATTTTAATTTGGATCATGCTGTTTGATTCATGAAATCATTTGGCTTAGTGCATTAAAGGGCTCCGTTCTAGAGAAGTATATTTTAAAGCATTTTAACATATAAAGGGTAGGGCAGGAACAGCTTTACAGTCATTTGTATGGAAAATAATATAATAATAAGCAATAATACAAGAATAAACTTTGTGTCTTACATACTCACAACTGTAAACCTACTTTTCCCTCACCCTGCATAATGTTCACTGCAAAGGTCCTAGGGGAAGTAAACCGAATGTAATCACCTGCAGGTCTATAGATTACTTAAATAAAGAAGTACTATTTCGTTTTTCCTTTGTTTGTTTGGGGGGGGTTGTTTGTTTCTGGGGGGGTGTATTTTGTTGTTTGGGGTAGAGAAAAAATAAAACTTATAACCTTTTTTCCTTGTACTTAAAGGTTTGGCCAGTTTATTTCTTCTACTTTGCCAACCTTTGCGGTTTGTGAGAAATTTGTAGTTATGGAAATAAACAATGAAGAGAAGCTTGACACTGGTGAGTGGATTCTGGAGCTTGACCGCTAATTACTGTGCCCTCTTCTTCTGGCATAGGTTAGGCCTGCATGAGGTCTGATGCTTTTCTTGTCTCCTAACATTACTGTATTTAGTCTTTTACAGTTGTATTTGCCTTAAATCAAGCCTATACAATATGCAGAAGTTCAGAATTACCCACAGAATTTAATAAGATGTGACTTTTACTTTAAAAATAAAGTATTTCCCATTTTTAGAGGACTTACAACATCGTTCCTTTCAAACAGCAAACTCTTCCAGGGTGATATTTTAACATTATTTGATTTTTTAAAAAAGATTTTATTTATTTATTTTTAGAAGAAAAGGGAGGTGAGAGAGAGGGAGAGAAACATCAATTGGTTGCCTCTCTTCCATGCCCCATTCAGTGACAGACCCACAACCCAGGCATGTGCCCTGTCTCGAACTAGTGACCTTTTTGCTTTGTAGGATAGTGTCCAACCAACTAAGCCATGCTGGTCAGGGCAACATTGTTTGATTTTTTTTTTAAATTAATGTATATCTCTTAAGAAACACAGATGCTTGCTAATGTGAATTATATCTGTATTATTTTTATTTTCATTTTCCTGTTAAATATTTAGTAATGACTTAGGGAAGGAACTTTTCACCAGAATCATTTTGTGTAAATATAAAATAAAAACAGTTTCATAAGTTGTGAGATTCTGGGCCCATGACAGCAACTTTTTTTTTAACTTTTCTCATTTGGTGCATATTTTTCACCTCTGTTTCAATATTTTTTTCTCCTATATATTCTACGACAGGAGATTTGTTTGCAAAGCATTGGAGGAAACTTTTAGATGGACCTGTAATCAAATTTACAATATCTTATATTGGTCCAACATTATTACATTATTATCCTGTTAAATTATTCCAAAGTCATATCACATAAATGATTTCCTTCAAACCCTTACAACATCCACCTAGAATGTAGAGGGAGAAATGCTCTCAGTATCTGCAGTATCACTGTCTCACAGAGAAGTGTCCGTGTTGGTTCTGCCATCTGGAGCACAGACTCTCCAGTGCTTTATGAATAAGAAGAGAAAGTGGTGTACAGTCATGTTTTTGAAAGGAGAAGCCAAGAGATTTGAGAGATTAAGTGACTTCCTGCGAATCACGGAGCGGCAGAACATAAGACCCTGACCACTTATCTACTGCTGGTCATTTGGAACACTACTAGTAATTTGATTTCTTTGGTAAATCAAATTAGTAGTGGATGAGAAGCAGGAAGATAAATGAATAAATAACTTACTGAGTGCTTTATATCTGCTAGGCACTATGTAAGCACTTTATGTGATGTTATAGCAACCCTATAAAATAGGTATTATTGTTATCTCAGTTTTATAAGGGGGGAAACTGAGGCCCAGAACTTAATCTTAAGTAAAAGAAAATTACCTGAAGTCATATTACTGCATGTGAACCCAGATAGTCCAAACAAACATTATTAACTTTCTAACCACTATATTTTTCTATCATATACCGGGATTATTTCTAGGTTCTGAATTAATATAAGCTAAGTAAATAGGAGTTAGAAGTGAAAGTACTTTAAAAATCTTTGGAAATGCATAACATTTTTTTCAAGTATAAAAGACATGGGAAAAATATTTTTCTAGTCTTCATATTTCTAGGTTGGTGTTGAATTCAGTAATCATAACTAATGTAAACTTTAAGAACACAGTAGTAGAGATGTATAAATTAGCTAATTTTTCCATTATCTGCGAAGTTCATTCGTATTCTCATCACTTCATTGCTGTTTGAAATAATAAAGTTAGAAGCGCCTTACTGGTCTTGTTAGTATTGACATTAGTACATTCATTGTGTATTTGCTATGGATAAGGACTGTATTAAGTATAATATGTTCCAAAAAATGTAAAACATACTTTTTTTTCTTTCAAATAGTTTACACAGTATACAGGATACTGCTACAAAGAAGAAAATGGCTTGAATAATGCTAAACAGTGATATAATAATCAATGCAAAATAAGAAGCATGGAAGGGCAGTGCAGTGTGGAATAAATAAAGCACCAGTGCGAGTGGGAAGAGTTGATCTGGAAATTCAGAGTTCATTGTTTTAAACTATATTTGAAAATTAGGGGAAGCATTACTGACCGCAAGAAAATGAGATATAAAAATTAAGGAGAATTTTAAATTTCTGTGTGGATTGTCATTTTAGTGAAAAGAAATAATTGAAAGGAAATAACTCCTGTATCAATTTCAGTTGTATGTCATGCTTTCATTGAGACACACTGGTAATTTGTGAGTTACCAGCCCTGTGCCTCTGAGAAGGCGAGCAAATCTTTCGTTCCCCTTGGTAAGCTTGAATTACCCTTCCCAATGATTAAGCACTAAGTTAATGTTTAAAAGAACAATGTTTAAGGGGACAAATAGTCCCTTACCCAAACTAGTAAAAGCATATACCCATAGTAGTTAAAGTTTAGCCTGAGCTGCAACACTGGAATGAAGAAAATCATGTGGCTTGTGACTTAATGAACTCATAGCTCATTAGTAGCAGAGCTGCACCCAGAACACTAGGCCACTGATGCCCAGTCTTATGTGTGCCCAGCATTATCTATTGAGAACCATAAGCTTTCTCTTTTCTGCCCTTTCTTTTCCAGTTTCTCTTGTGCATCTGTGTGCCTTTGCCTCTTTTCTAAGCTATTTAGTTTTAACTTTTCTTTAGGTATTATGTTTATTAAATAGTGTATGCTTATTCTTTTCCATTTTTAAATCGGGTTAATTTAACTGTTTATGCCCATCAAAAAGAAACTGGAAATTAAGGAATTTGATTGTTATTTTTGTTCATGTGATCATTATTTGATTACTTCCCCCCATTGGTAAGGTAGGGAAATATTAATGTAAAAAAGAACTCACAGCCTTTATTATCACTTGTTTAGATTATATCAAATGTAAATAAACAATTTTCAGGATTTTAAAAAGAGCTGATTTAACAGATTCTTTTCTTTATTTTTGTCCACTTTAGTGGCAAGTACTTCTGGAGAAACTGTTTTCTAAAAGATACACATTTCAGTGAGATTTTCTGTCCAACAGTGTTGGATATTTTATCCTGATTTATCTGCTAGGGCAATTTAATGTATTTATTTTTATTGTAGGAACTGAAGAAGAGTTTGGAGGTCTCGTATCTGCTAATCTTATACTTTTGAGGAACAGACTTCTAGATATCTTGCTAAAACTAGTTTACACATCTAAAGAAAAAACAAGCATTAATTTGCAGTAAGTAAAATCTTTTTAGAGTTGATGGTACCGATTCCTATTACTAGTTACAAAAGAAAGAATTTCCACTGACTTTTATATTTTTTAAAACCTGAAATTTATAGTATCTCAAGAATAAAACTTAGTCTTATTTTTCTTTATAACTTGAAATCCTAATCACTGAAATTAATATGTTTTCTTTCTGATCCATCTCTCTTTGAATAGAGCTTGTGAAGAACTGGTCAAGACACTGGGTTTTGACTGGATTATGATGTTTATGGAAGAGCACTTGCATTCCAGCACAGTTACAGCAGCCATGAGAATTCTTGTTGTCCTACTGAGTAATCAGTCTGTTCTCATCAAGTTTAAAGAAGGACTCAGTGGTGGAGGGTGGCTGGAACAAACAGATTCTGTCTTGACTAATAAGATTGGAACTGTATTAGGTATGAGACTTTTGTAGTCAACTACTTTAAAATAAGCTATTTGTGTTTTGTTTTGTTTTTGTTTTGTTTTTGAATCTTAATGTAAGCTTATACTAACCATGAAGAGTCTGAATTTTAATTAATGACAGAATTAAAAGCTTAGAAGGTTTCAAACTTAGTTTTTTTTTTAATTGCAAATTAAACTGAAGTCAGGGACAGTATTGAGATGTGAAAACTCAAGGGATTTCCTTATGATCTGCTTGTTGCATAGTTCCCTTTATGATCTGTAAGTAAATAACTAGCAAGTTATCAGAACGGAATCAATGACAATAATATTTTGAGTGCTTATTCTGTGCCAGTTAACTAAAACCTTCATTTTCACACTAGCCCTATGAGGTATAAATGCTGTCATACCCATTTTATGGATGAGAAAGCCAAGGCATAGGGGCGAAGAAGACATGTGTCAACCAGGAAGAGTCAAAATTTGAATCCAGGTTACTCAGAGCCAAAGCCCCTGTTTTTAACAGCTATGTTATATTGCCACTCAAAGATTTAAATTAAGCTCAGAGTTTTATCCAAAGCTTCTTATTTGCTCACCAGTTTTATGCTGTTTTCAATGTGGAACTGAGCATATAAGTAATACTAGAAAGTTATAGTTTGCTATGCTAGATTAATTTAAACTGTTTTATTTCTGTTGGTATTAATGATCTTACTTTGGAAAATACATTTTCAAGATAATGTTTTTATTGACAATTATAATCATTCAATTTTTAAAGTTTTAAAAAATATATGTCTTGATAACATTCTATTTTAAAACAATGTAATTGTATTCTGCAACAAGCATCAAGAATATCTATTTACCTTGTCAAGTGGCGAAATTGGGGACCAGAATTAATTAATTTGTTTGTTTGTTGATTGATTGATTGATTGATTGTCACCCAATAGGATTTATTCGAGAAAAAGAAAGGGTTACAACTCAGTGTGTACAGACACAGCAAACCACATGCACACTCTCAAGATCAGAATTGAGTATGTAATTTATCTGTTAAGAAATGTAAAATATCAATAGGTAGGCCTTGCCTGTACTAATTTCTCAAATATTAAAGCAAATGACAAGAAGGCAGCTTTACATAGGGTTTTTTTGTAATTTTACATGTGGAAAATGTCTGAAGAAACTTTGTGTGTGCTGAAGAACGAAATTCACTGTAAAATGATTTCTTGAGAGAACTTCTGCTTTACAATATGAATTTTAAATTATTATCATTAGATACTTTTATGATCTAAAAAAATAATCACTATTTTGAACTGACTCCAGGGAAGGGATATAGCCAACAAATGTTATTATTAGAAATCGTTTGGTAGCAAAAAATTTAGTTTATTTGCCTTACTCATAGCTGCTAAGGGAATAAATAATGAAAGACACAACTTAATGGGAGTTTTTTAATGCTAGTCTTCAGCCCTGCTTCTCGCTGAAGGCCGAGAACTCCAGTAGTAATGACACCTAAGATTCGTGTAGCACATTGTGGTTTGCAAAATTCTTTAATATCATCTCATTTGACCTTCATCATTCTGGAGACGGATACATATTTTATGGTATATATGGTACATTTTATAGGAAATAAACCTAATAAGTATAAATTAAGGATTAATTTCTCTAATTAAGAAAGTGAGACTGTTAATTGCTCAAGGTTCCTGAGTAAAACGGTAATAGTGTCCCTCTTGACTGTTGATCCTGTGCTTTTTTCTGTCCTGTGTGACTTCGGTGATGTCAGGAACAGGTGGTTGTAGCACATCTGACCTACCCGAGTGTATGCTTTAGAATTAGTATATCCTTCACTGATAACTGCTTATGCATAGCACAGGCTGCTTTAGTTCTAAAAGAGAAAGCTAGGTATTTATATTTAAATTTGATTCAACTTAATTTTTAATTTTTCCTGAATATCTCTCTGATACATATAAATGTATATGCATACAGATACATATATATATATAATCTCATTTGATTCTGTTTCTCTTTGATGAGCAATTTAATGTTTTTGAGTGTTTTATTCACATTTATTTATATCAAATTTTTCGTTATGAAAATATCTATGTAGCTGTAATTTGAACCTAAATTAATGCTTAATTGTTAATAACATATTAAGTATTCCTTAAGGTCAATTATAAGGAAAAAGAGAGTGTGAGAATGTAGAAAGGAAAATGATCCCTAGTATTGCTTTTCATTTAGGAGCTGTAGTTTAATCAAAATTTATTTTCCTATTAAAATATAAAATTTCATTTTATATCTTTTGATTTCTTAAAGCTAAAGATTTTATACTCATAATTTCATTTAGAATTCACTATAAACAAAATTCACCCAGTTTCCTAATGCAAACAGTCTTTCAGAAATGTGGCAATGCCATTAAGAAAGCCCAGAGAGACGACGTGACTGTACAGGCCCTAAAACGGAGTCATGGGGCTCCTGTTCCTAGTGCCACCACCCAGTACCTTTATAACTGTGAGCATGTCACATATTTTCTGTGTCGTGAAAAGGATAATAGCCATTTCTGACCCACATGTTCATTGTGTTTCAGCAATGAGATGAGATGTATTAAAGGGGTTGGTAAATTGTTGTACAATTTTTTGTTAATTAGAATAGCATACTTCAGAAGATTAACTCATATCATACGGAAAAGGCAGTTAGTATGAAATATTTAAAAAAACCACCTAGACAGATTTCTTTTTTACTATAAATAGAAGCAGGTATATGCTTGCTTAATCCTAGAAAAACAAGGTTGTATATTCATTGAAATGAAATTGGTTCAGAGTAAAATCAGTCCTTCCTCTCCTGGTTGCTGTTCGCAAAAGTTTTCCATTGAAACGCCAACTAACATTCATTCTGTGCTGCGCACTGTTTTGGGTTTGGGGTGGCAAAAGAAATAAGTGTTTGAGTTATATCCTGAAGGCTGATGCTGTGAGCTACATTAATAAGCAATGACCGTCTCCTGGCAGAGCCCTATTTCTAGAAAGGACTCTGGATGTTCAAATAGCCACAGTACAAGCAGGCTCAGATTTGCTGCCCTGCTGCTGGGCAACTTCCCTGCAGAATTACAGATCATGTTGTAAGGAAAGATTATTTTGTTTAGTCTTACCTCTGAAGTTGTAGATAATGTAAGGTTAAGTAGTTTATCATGATTTTCATGACAAATAATATATTATCTAAATTAGGCCAATTGTATAGAGACAGAGAAGGGATGGGAAGGAGAAAAAGAGTGAGAGAAACATTGATGTGTGAGAAAAACATCAATCAGTTGCCTCTCACACGCTGTCTACCAGGGACCTGGCCCGCAACCCAGGCATGTTCCCTAATGGGGAATGAACCCCCAACCTTTGGGCTTCCAGGCTGGCACTCAGTCCACTGAGCCACACCAGGCAGGACAGCAATTATACTTTTAAGTTACATTTTTGTAACATCCTGCACTTCAGGCTGTATTTTAAATTTTACTTTCTTCTTATGGAAATGTTAGAGCTCTTTTGAAGTCATTCTTTTAATGAGCAGAGTTTATATTACTTCTTGTATCTGATTATCTCAGCAATGTTTCAAGACCTGGATCCTAATAGGCGGGCTTGCTGAAGTCAAAGAGAGGGAAGTAGAACTTGACTGAAAGATTAATTTATTGAACAGTTAATTGCTTATATTAATATGAATGTTCTGGTGGAAATGTCACACATACTGAATTACTCATGTCTTTGTTAATGTAGCAGAGTAATCAATTATTAATTTTGTGCTTATTGTTTTATTTCCTCTTCTCTTAGGATTCAATGTGGGCAGGAGTGCTGGTGGGAGATCGACGGTTAGGGAGATTAACCGGGATGCTTGTCATTTTCCTGGTTTTCCAGTTCTGCAGTCATTTCTTCCTAAACACACTAATGTCCCTGCCCTCTATTTTCTGCTCATGGCATTGTTTCTGCAGCAGCCAGTTAGTGAGCTGCCTGAGAACCTGCAGGTCAGTGCGCCTGTCATCAGCAGCCGATGTAAGCAGGGTTGCCAGGTAGGAATTACCTAGTAAGGTGTAAGCGTAATTATGTGTGCCCCCAAATCACCACAGGGCAATGGGTTAGTCACAGTAACACCACTGATTCCATATTATTTTCACATTTAGGGTTCAGGGACCAAATAATCTGCAAGTATCATAGAAAACTGTCCAAAAAAGAAATCCATTATCTCTACTTGGTCTTTTTTTTTTTTTTTTTTTTTTCATTATGGTTACATGATTATATATGCGTAAAGACTTTAGATGACATTTTAACAGTGATATAAAGAATTCTTTTAAGTTGTGTGATTTTATTTAAAAATATGAGTTCATTTCTGTAGAATTAAAGAAGGGAGTGATATGTATACCATAAATTAACTGGGTAGGCATGGCAGGATTCTTAGTGCAAGTCTGATTAGAAAACTATTTTTGATTTCTTCATGGTGAAAACATCCACGGTAGGCAAACAGTAAGGCTTTGCTTTATTTCTAGTCAAAGACTTATGGATATTTATATACAGACTATGTGTGTAGCACTGCCAAGACTTAGGAATTTAGTTTTAAACTCAACTGTATGTGTGTCATAGTGCCGTGTGCAGTTAAAATCAATTCCAGTAATTGACAAAACCTTTTAAGTGAAACCACTGAGTCCTATATCTATACCCCTTACATTAAGTCAAGATAAGATTTATACTTAGCAGAGTTTTGGTTGATTAATAATTTTTTCAAAATAACCATGACACCATAGTCATAAAGTGTTATATAAAACTGCTATGAATAAATCTCCTCAACTGATTTTTATTTTGTCAGATCTTATCTGTATATCATCCAAAAGTGAATTAGATCTCCTGGCTAATTAGCATGTGTTCTTTTTTTTTTTTTAATTTCCTATGGAGAAAAAAGTAAAAAACAACGTTTTTAACATAGGGACCTAAGATAGAGAAGATACATAATTTCACTTTTCTTTGTAAATGTAAAAATGAGTTTTAAAAATATAGGAAGGAGAAGTGCTAGGTCTCTATTTCTTCATCATTGCTCACTTTGAAAAAACTAGTTTCAAGAATATAGAATGTTAGAACTTCTGAGGATATCTGCTGAAAAAATTGTTGGTGGCTGATTCTTCATTTTCACTTCTGCAGTTTGATTTAGATTCCATTTGGACATTTATCTTTGGAGTTCCTGCCTCCAGTGGAACTGTGGTCTCTTCTATTCATAATGTGTGCACTGAAGCTGCTTTTTTATTACGGGAATGCTCCGCAGATGCTGAATTCAGTAAGTTTACTGAGATACACCTGTTGATAGTTCTCTTGCTTGTGATATTTTTTAAAAAATGGAGGGATCTTTTGGAAACATAGCTGTGTATTTACAGCATGGTCTCTGGAACCTCAGCCTTTCTGTTTTGTTATCTTTAGTGTAATAAACAAACTATGCAGTTGTTAAGATCATTAAGGCTGGAACTCTGTCTGAGGTTCAAATCCCATCTTTGATACTTAAGTTACACTGGCCTCTGTGTACCCTACTTTCCTCAGTATAAATTGCTGCTGATAATAGAATATATCTATTAGGGTCATTATGAGGATATAATGATTTATCTGTATTTTGCTGTGTATAGCGTGCACCCACGTTTCTGGCCCCAAACTTTCAAGGGAAAATATTTCATTTCAATTTTTTAATTCAATGTTTTATTTCTTTATATTAGAAACAAAACATGATTATTGTATTTCAGGGTATTATTTTGCATACAGATATTGTTACTGCCTTCTAGAGTTACACTTTTAATGCATAAGCATAAATAAAAAATTTAAAACATTTACATAAATACAGAATTAGTACTATCCATTTATAATGTGCATCCTTATTTTTCCCTCAAAAATTTGGGCAAAAAGTGCACATTATATGTGGCAAAAATACAGTGTATACACAAAGCACTTATAAGAATGGCTGGTATATAGTAGGTCTTTCATAGGTGTTAATTGATATTATTAGTGCTAAAATATATATTACAATGTGTGCATTTTATATATTTAATATAATATATATTGTAATATGTCCTTATGATAGTGTTATTTAAAATTTTAAAATTACTTTTATTAAGAGGTTAAAAATCAGTACAAGTTTGTATTTGTTTTTCCTACTCTAATTATTTTTATCTTAGATATGAAGAATTTAAAGAGTAAATGACAAAATGTATATTTCTGTCTGTCTTAACAGGAATACTGTGAATAGTAATTTAATTTGTTTACATAATTTAGGATCACACTGTAAGAAGAATTATTAATGAGAATCTTAGGATTACATGTATATAACAGGTCTAATTTTAGTCAAAACTACTCATGTCATTTTAGAAAAGAACATTACTATCACATGTATTAATATAGAATGCTTTGGGATTTTTGTTTTGGTTCCTCTTCATAAACAAATATAAACTTCTAAGTCTTTGGGGAAGTATCAAAGGATAGGCATTCTTCAGGTATATTATGTTTTTGTTACTTTTTATCATCATTATTGCTATTGTTACTATATTGCTGTTAAGAAAAAACACACTTCTGTATGTCTCCTGTGCTCTAACTCTAGTCACCAAGTATGTGGGGGCTTTTGTCACACTAGGTGGCTGTCCCACGATTTAATTCAGTGCTGACATTGTCTGCCAGGAGATAGCATTAGACTCCACAGGTTAAGGAATCATTCCCACAAGATGGGCCCCACAACTGCAGGCACCAGTCACCAGTCCAAGCTGTTACCTGTGCTTCTGACCTACAGCTATAAATTGGAGGTTTTCATGGCTTGGAAAAATGTTTTACTTACTAGATTACCAGTTTATTATAAGAGGATATGACTCAGGAACATCCAGATGGAAGAAATGTACAGAGCAAGATATGCGGGAAGGGACATAGAGCTTTATTCTGTATCTGCCCTGCCATTCCCCCAGCACTTCTATATGTTCCCCAGCCCAGCAGCTGTTGGAATTTGAGTTTTCAGGGAGGCTTTATTACATAGCACAATTGATTAAGTCATTGGCACTGGTGATGAGCTCAGTCTGCAGCCTCACTGGAAGTTGAGAGGTGGAGGGCTTCAGGACTGAAAGTTCCACCCTTTCATCATGTGGTTGGTTCCCTTTGCAGCCCCTATCCTTAGAGCCTTTCCAAAAGGCACCTCATTAACATAAACTCAGCTGTGGTTGAAAGGGCCTTATTATGATTAACAGAACACTTTTACACCTGTTATCACTTTGGACATGCCAAGGGTTTTAGAAGCGATGTGCCAAGAATGGAATGAAGACCTAATATATGTATCTTATTATAAATTACAGTATCACAGTTGTATAGTGGTTAAAAGCATTGTAATTATCATTTTACTTATGACAGCAAGAAGCTCAGAAAGGTGAAGCAACTTAACTTCCCCATCTTGTATCTTACTCCCAACTCTGACATGATGGAGAGTGGGACAACTCTTGATAATTCAGCCACTATTGTCAGCAGCCGTGTTCATGTTGATAAGTGGTGAATAATCTAAACCACTGACTCATTACTGTGCTGTGAGCACTCCAATGATGAGACAAACATCCTGTCATTTTTAGGGGTATTGTTTGGGGGGGGTTGTTTTAGTTTATTTCAAATTTTGTTCTTGTGTGTGTTTTGTAAAAGAGTTATGAACTATCATATCTAGTTTTAGAAGAGTAGTGAGTAGTGCATTTTGTAAAAGTAGTTTCTAATAGTGTCAGTTTTTCTAACATACTGTTTTTTTTTCTTGTCCCTATGATAGCCTTGGCAATCAGAAGAAGAGGGATCTTGGCTCCGAGAATATCCTGTGACCCTCATGCAGTTCTTTAGATATTTATATCACAACGTTCCAGACCTGGCCTCCATGTGGATGAGCCCGGACTTCCTGTGTGCATTAGCAGCCACAGTCTTCCCCTTCAACATTCGCCCTTACTCCGAGATGGTAGGAAAGGGGGAGGAAAATGTCAAAGTGGAATTAGTCTGTTTCAGTGGTTAGCAGATTTTTTTTTCTGCCAATCTTTTAAGCTTCTGGCTGAGTTAGAGTTTCATAACTTTTCTACTTTACCTCTTACATCATTATGTGGTGTCTAGCTCCCCACACTCTCCTGCTTTCCCCAAAATAACAGTGAACTCTGCTTCCTGTTCTCATTTACCGTATTTTGTAAGTTCCTTATTAGTAACTTCCCTCTCCCAGTAGCTATGAACCCAATTCTTATTTTATGTGATAATATAGCTATGTAGTTGTGAAATGTTGTTCCAGGTTACAGAACTCTGGTCAAACCAAATTTATCTCTACTTTATCTCAGAAATAAGGCATTTTCTAGATTTAGGCTATACAAGTTAGTTAGAGGGTTCTTTGTCTTCATAAAAAATGAAGTATGTTTGTCCTTTTTTTTAAATATATTTTATTCATTATACTATTACAATTGTCCCATTTCCCCTTCACTCCCCCCTGCACACCCCCTTCCACCCACATCCCCCCCCTTTAGTTCCTGTCCATGTGTCATAAGTTCTTCAGCTTCTACATTTCCCATACTATTCTTGCCCTCCCCCTGTCTATTTTCTTCCTACCGTCTATGCTACTTATTCTCTGCACCTTTTCCCCCGCTCTCCTCCTCCCACTACCCTGTTGCTATCTTTCCATGTGATCTCCATTTCTGTGGTTCTGTTCCTGTTCTAGTTGTTTGCTTAGTTTGCTTTTGTTTTGTTTTAGGTGTGGTTGTTAATAACTGAGATTGCTGTCATTTTACTCTTCATATTTTTTATCTTCTTTTCTTAGATAAGTCCCTTTAACATTTCATATAATAAGGGTTTGGTTGATGATGAACTCCTTTAACTGGACCTTATCTGAGAAGCAGTTTATCTGCCCTCCCATTCTAAATGAAAGCTTTGCTGGATAGAACAATTTGGATGTAGGTCCTTGCCTTTCATGACTTGGAATATTTCTTTCCAGCCCCTTCTTGCCTGCAAGATCTCTTTTGAGAAATCAGCTGACAGTCTGATGGGAACTCCTTTGTAGGTGACTGTCTCCTTATCTCTTGCTGCTTCTAGAATTTTCTCCTTCATTTTAATCTTGGCTAATGCAATTATGATGTGCCTTGGTGTGTTCCTCCTTGGGTCCATCTTCTTTGGGACTCTCTGAGCTTCCTGGACTTCCTGGAAATCTGTTTCCTTTGCCAGATTGGGAAGTTCTCCTTTATTATTTGTTCAAATAAGTTTTCCACGTGTTGCTCTTCCTCTTCTCCTTGTGGCACCCCTATAATTCGGATGTCAGAACATTTGAGGATACACTGGAGGTTCCGAAACCTCTCCTCACTTTTAAAAAAATTCTTATTTCTTCATTCTTTTCTGTTGGGGTGTTTGTTTCTTCCTTCTTCTCCATTCCATTGATTTGAGTCCCAGTTTCCTTTCCATCACTATTGGTTCCCTGTGCATTTTTCTTCATTTCACTTGGTGTAGCCTTCATTTTTTTTATCTAATTTGCGACCAGAATCAACTAATTCTGTAAGCGTCCTGATTACCAGTGCATCTTTGAACTATGCATCTGGTAGGTTGGCTATCTCTTGGCCACTTGAAAGTATTGGCTCTGGGGCTTTGATTTGTTCTTCCATTTGAGCCTTTTTTGGGGGGGTTAGGGTCTGGTCCCGCCTGTTACGTAGTGAGAGGCGGAGCCTTAGGTGTTCACCAGGGCAGGGCAACCCAAGTTGCTGGGTTGTGATGCTGTATGTGGGGGCAGGGTCAGAGAGGGAACAATGGCGCTTGCTCCTCTCTTTCAGATTTCAGTCCCCTCTGCCACTTCCCACAAGCAAATTGGGCCCTTCTGGTGCTGGTTACGGTTGGGTGGGCTTGTGTACATTCTAGGACCCTTTGGGCCTCTGCAACGAACTCTCCTGTGAGGCTGGGAGTCTCTCCCGGACCTCAACCTCCACAGGTGTTTTCGATCAGTGTTTTTAGGCTTTATTTCCCAGCGCTAGGGCCCTGGGTTGCGAGGTCTGTCTCGCTGCCCATTTTCACCTTGTTTATCTGTGCACAAATGTGTGACTGCGGACAGCCAGCTGCCGTGGACACCTCACTGGGTCTGCTTGTTGCCTCCCACACCCATGGCCTGGGGTCTGCCACTGTGGTCTGCTAGTCACCACCTGTGCCCTGCGTACCCAGGACCACCAGCCACTGCTTTTTCCTGCTGCAACCCCTCTCCACTGGCTGCCAACTCCACCCCTCTTACCGGTCTGGATGAATGGTTTTGGGACTTCTGTACAGTTCAAATTTCTGTCTGTTTCTGGTTGGGGTTTTTTTTTGTTTCTAAATTTTTGTTGTCCTTAATTTTGGTTGTGCGAGGAGGCACAGTGTGTCCACCTACACCTCTATCTTGGCCGGGAAATCCCATGTTTGTCCTTTTTGTTCAGCTTTTCTTATTTCTTTCAACTTTTAGTTTTCATATTTTGTACTGAGCTTAATAGAAAATTATTAGACTGTAATCACTTATAATATAGATACTTCTTTTGTCCTTTTAAACAAGCCCAAAAGACAGTTATTCCTCCATAGTGGTTCCAAAGTTCTTGATGTTCCTCTTACTTCCACCCCTTACTCTGGGCCTGGAATAAACTAAGTTCTTCATACTGATTTTTCTTCATGTATAAAGGTGAACTATTCATTCTACAACTGTAGGGATTTGTAGGATAAACACAGGTATAGCACATGACTAACCACCATGGCTTTGTTTATAATTTTAAAATCCTCATTTTTGGTAAACATAGACTTAAGCGACTACCTCAGTGTCTTGCCTCGTCCAGCATCTCGTACAGTGTATTCTAGCCCCCTTTTTCTTTTCTTTGGCTCAAATTGGCACTAGTTTCATTGTTTTGTATTTTTATTTATTTGGGTTTTTTAGGTGCCACCATTATGCCAGGTCTTTATCTGAAACTTTATGATGTTTGAGTTCTCAGGTTTGTTTAAATATGCAAATGTGGTTATTCTCATTTTATTTCATTTATTTTAAGTGCAGTTATCGACAGAAGAGATAAAATTCAGCGTAAAACAGGTACACAGCTAGTGGGCAGTGAGTAGTTTCATATTAGAAAGAGATGTGTAGGGTAGCCATGGCCCATGGTGACACATAGCACCCAATCACCACTGCCTTTGAAAGAGGGGCCGAGTAAAGCAAAATGAAGTGCTGGTTGAATAGCTTAATAAGAGGTATGTGTTGAAGAAAAATACCATTGCTGCTACAGTTTAGTTTTTTAGAAACGTGGAAGTGAAAACATCAAATAAAACTGAATGAGACTAGCATATATTTCCACTTAATTTTACTAGGTGACAGATCTAGATGATGAAGTCGGATCTCCAGCGGAAGAGTTTAAAGCCTTTGCAGCAGACACAGGGATGAACAGAAGCCAGTCTGAGTACTGCAATGTGGGCGCCAAGACATATCTGACCAACCACCCAGCAAAAAAGTTTGTGTTTGACTTCATGCGGGTCTTAATAATAGACAACCTCTGTCTTACCCCTGCGAGCAAGCAGACTCCATTAATTGATCTTTTGTTGGAGGTAAATACAAAGAAATACATTCACATCTGTTTTGCATTGTTTTTATAATTAGAACATGAATAACCAAGAAAGCTTTATGCCAAATGCCTTTCAGATTTCTAATTCTTCTGGGTTGTATAGATAGAACATGTCATGGGCTATGAAAATTTTTAATTTCAACGGGCTATATACCCTATCAATTTGTTTCTCTCCTTTTCATCTCTGCAGGTGTGTCCCTTTATCACTTTTCATCATTGTACCCCTACACCAGGAATTGACAGACTTTTCCTGTTACAATTTTATGATTTTTCCCTTTATGACTTAGTAATGATTTTAAGCTTTGCAGATTGTACAGTCTCCATCACAGCTAGTTAACGATGCCATTGGCACTAGAAAGCAGCCACAGACATAAACGAATGGGCTTGGCTATGCTGCAGTAAAATTTTATCTGCCAAAACAGGCAGAGGCTGGATTTGGCCCAGCACAGTTTTAGTGTACCAGGGCTCTGAAAAAAAAACACATTTTATGAAAGATACAATCAGTGCAGAAGACTAACTGCTTTTCTGTTTGAGGAACTTCCTACTGGCTCTTAGCAGAATGGCAACTAAAACAGCACTTTCATGTGCTCCCTCTAGTGGCTGATACAGTTAACTCTTTATTTGAAACACTAAAACCACAGCAGATGTTTTATCTGATTCATGGGAAAAAATCTGGTCAATTAAAAGAAATCATTAATATAACTTAGATTCCATCATGTTAAGTATTTTAACTAGGACCACAGTGTTTAATATTGTCAGAAAAATAGTCAGTTTCATCAGTAATCCCTGTGGTAGAATTTAAAAGCATTTCTAATAGGACATGCCCTTGGAAACTTTAAAAATAAGAAAAGAGATGGCCAGCATCTTAGTGCATCAGGTAAGTATTTAAAGCATTCTATGCAGAATGAAAATAACAAGAAAGTTCAGAGGCGGTGTGTTTAACGGAAAAAGCACGGGTTTTGGAGTGAGAAATGACTGGTCTGAATTCTGGCCCTGTTTGTTATGTGAGTGTTTTAATCTCACTGAGCTAAACTCATTCTCTGGGAAATGATACTATATGCCATCTTCTCTGCATGATTGTTATGAAAGTTAAATATGTCTAAATTACCCAGCAAAAACTATTTTGAGAAATTGAATGTGTGCTGATTATAGCTGTGTGACCTTGGCCAACATCAGTTCTTTCCATCCCTTACTGTTTGCCCATCATTAAAAGGCATAAAAATAGAACCTGTCTCTAAGGACTGTTGGGAGAATGAAATGAGGTGATACATGTAAGAGCTCTAATACAGTGCCTGGCATATAAGACATACACAATCAAGTGGCTGGTGTTAGCTTATTGTAAGGGTTTCAGGGAGTCTTCTCCCAGCTTCCATTCACCATCATCCTCTGCTGTCACCACCAGGCATCTTAGGGAGGGTCAAATGGATTTGCTGCATGTGAACACCACCATGGCAGCAGAAGGAAAGTGCATAAAAACAGATCACAAAGTATTCAAAGGAAAGATAAACTAAGGGGGCCAAGTTGGGGTGTCCTATCTGATACGATAAGCAAGCTTCTGTAGCCTGAGGAGTTTGCAATATTGGAATCAGAATGAAAAAGCTCAACACCCTCTTTTTTCAAGGCTTCAGCCCATTACGGAACCAGAATATCAAAGACCCTTCCTCCAAGAGTTGAAGTGCTCTCCCGTGGGCAGAAGACACCCATGGGCTGTTGGACTGTGTACAGGAAGGTTCTGCATAGTATTCCAGGCCTCAGAAAGGAGGCTTTGATTCTTTGCGGACTAATGTTGACTGGCTTCACTGTTTTCACAAGGAAGACAGGTCTAACAGCCAGAGGCCGGAGCAGATCATAGTGTTTACCACATCTTCATGCTGCTCTGAACTCATCCTGGTTGTCAGGCAGACCAAGCATATTTATCTAAAACTTGTGAGCAGATTGTAGCACGGTTGCCCTTGTGTATTGGTTAACTTTAAAATGGAGATTTTTTTAGTAGTCTTAAAAGAGTATGGTACAGCAGGGGAGGCCGTGGATTTTGACATCAAAGAAACTGAGGTTTGAAATCCTATTTGTGGCTTGACCAAGTAACTTAACCTTTCAAAGCTTCAATTACCTTATTTCTAAAATGGAGCCCTGGCTGGTGTGACTCAGTAGATTGAGTGCCAGCCTGAAAACCAAAGGGTTGCCAGTTTGATTCCTAGTCAGGGCAAATGCCTGGGTTGCGGGCCAGGTCCCCAGTATGGGGTGCATGAGAGGCAACCACACTTCGATGTTTCTCTCCCTCTTTCTCCTTCCCTTCTCCTCTCTCTAAAAATAAATAAATAAAATCTTCAAAGAAAAACTCTTTAGTGATAGCTTATTCTTTAAAAATAAAGTAAGATGTAATAGACTATCAGATATTCTATATTTGTAATATTTAGAATACTACTTTTGGAAGAACTGATTCAAAAGAAGATGATGTTTCATCTTTGCTTCATTTTATTTTTATTCTATGGACAGAAATATAAGACAAAGGGATTAAGAATATTTATGTTGTTATTAATCAGTAAGATTTTTAATCCTTTGTTACATTTTAGTAATATAATTATGGTTGAGCCCTTATCTTTATTTAGTTGGTTCTGTTTCTAATTCTACACTTAATTGATTAGGCTTCCCCTGAAAGATCTACAAGAACTCAGCAAAAAGAATTTCAGACTTACATTTTGGATAGTGTGATGGACCATTTGCTTGCAGCTGATGTGTTACTGGGTATGTTGTATTTTCACTTTAAAAGTATTTATAACCACTTTCTCTCTCTAAACCCCAAGTGTACCTCCTTTCTAAGTTTATGTATTTTCTATTCATTTTCAACTCTTATTGATATTTTTCTATAATGAAGAAAAGGCCCATACAGCTCTTTCCTTTGAGTCTGGGATAAAGGTCAACATTAGGAAGTACTTAAGATGGTTGTCCATACACCTGTGCACTCCCAGGTGGCAGGAAGAGGACAAGGAGAAAAAAATGTTTTAAAAACAGTATTACATGAACTGTTAAATTTTTATGAATGTCTAATACTTTAGACATTCATAGACTCATTCATTCATTCATTTAGACTTTAGATTAACTTTTTCATTATAATACTTATAAAAGGTAGAGTTCCATGAATTACCACCCAGACAACATACCTATATAAAACCTCTCGGAAATGTGTTACCAGTACCCTCAGAAACTCCCTTTCTCCCTGACCAGTTACAACTCACTATATTGTCCCAACTTCTAGAACAGGTTCATTTTTGCCTGCTTTTGAACTTTGTATAAATGGAATCACAAAGTACGTATCCTTTTTAGTTTAGTTTTTTACACTCAATGTTGTATCTGTTGGATTTATTCATGTTCACATGGCAAGAGTTCATTGCTATAAATAGTAAATATATCCATTTTACTATTGATGGATATTGGATAGTTTCCAGCTTAAGACAATTAAACATAAAGCTGCTGTAAACATTCTTGTTCATATGGGTTACATCTACAGGGCAAGACAAAAATAGCTTTACAGTTGCAAGTGTGTGGAACACTTTAAGCTCGTGTTATTATTTATTAATCATTGTGTTCTTTTCCATATGAACAACTGTAAACCTATATTTCCCCACTCTGCATGTACAACATTTATAAATATCTGTTGAGTATATATCTATGAATGGAATTGTTGAGTCATAACTATGTATATATAATTCTTTAGGATAGCTTCCAGGACATAAATTGAAAACACATTAATTTTTTTCTCAATGTCTCTATCTAGTTACAATAAAAGTATAAAATCTGTACATTTACAGTGGAGCTAATATTTATATGTAAAATAAGGATTAAATTTAAAGAAGGAAAAGTAACAATTTAGTGTATTTGTTACTTGAGTTCCTGGTAATAATATTAATCATAGAACCTCCATGTTATTAAATTACTAGTCTTTTGCAAAGTAATTTGCCAAGAAATCTTTAGTATTGATGTAACATGCAACTTTCAAATCATTGTGTGAAGTCAACCTTTGTTTTTATCACTTGTGATACTATTTATGTAGTTTTATTTCACTACGTCAAGACACAAAATGAAGAGTTTTGCATAATGTGGTAATTTAGAGTGTGGTAGAAATAATCAGAGGACTTATCAGAGGCTCTAGAATTTCTAGAATCAATGGGCTTAGAGGGGGCATTCTGGTAAGGGAGAGAAGCTTGAAGAATTAGTCCTGAAGCAGTAGAAGCAGTGTGTACTAGCAAGAACCTGAAGAAGCTGTGATAGCTTTACAAAAGAGACATTGCTTGTGGCAGACATGGAGGGGGTGAAAGGCAGCCCTTGGACCACCACACTAATTACACTTCATTATTCACAAATCTGAGCCTCTCTTCTGCCTACATTGCTTCATCACTATTAAAGACTTACTGCAAAATCAAGGGTTTTGTTTAATGGTTTGTTTTACCCTTTATTAGTTTACAAAATCAATTTACAGCTAATAAACTGCCTTAACTTTTCTCTGAAATGAAGATCATCTGTCACTCACAGTTTAAGTTGAAGGACTGTTTGCTTATCATAGACTGTCTTAAGGCAATAGACTTCACTGTCTCAATCTATAACACTTTTATCCTGCAGACATTATTCATCCAACATTTATCATGATTTCTAGCCATGAACATCATTTATGAGAGTAGTACATAAGAACTGTGTACTTCTCAGTGTAGTAGATATACTCATTTTGCCTTAGCCTGATTTGTTTGAGGATCTGGCCTTATGCTGGTAGATACCAATTTTCTTAGGCATCCTTTTTCTGTTGGAATTTAGGGGAAGATGCATCTCTACCTATTACCAGTGGAGGAAGCTACCAGGTATTGGTGAACAATGTGTTTTACTTCACACAACGTGTGGTGGACAAGCTTTGGCAAGGCATGTTCAACAAAGAATCTAAACTTCTCATAGATTTTATAATTCAACTAATTGCACAGGTAATCGATTGTCACTATTACTTATAGATTACATGTTTTCTGATTGAAAAATTAATAAGATAATGAATGTTAACATTTAACAAAAAAATTCAGCTTATTAAAAGTGAGTAAAAATGGTAGACCTGTAACCCTTTTGCCCTTAACTATACCTGGCACCAGTGTGTCCTTTGTGACAGTGTCTGGTTTTCTCAAGCTGTGGGCTCTCATTATCTCCCCACAGGTATTGCTGTTTGCTGCCCAGATAGCTAGTTTCCTTTTAATTTAAATAATTTAAGTTAATAAAATTTGGTAAGTTTTTTACTGAATGATACATCTGTGTATAAAGGCTAACAGCATGAAAGAGTTGATGTCAAAGGAATCTTCTCTTGTAATGGAATCTTTACAAAGTCCATGTGGTTCTTGTTCCTTTAAAGATGTTATTTTAATGTGTGTTGGTGGTAGTTTTGACTAAGGAATATTGGCCTGGTTTGGCAAGAGTGATTAATATTATTCAATACTTAATTTAGAAAGTAGGCAATACTATTATCATGTTTTATTAGCATGTGGTACATAGGTTTTTTTGTGTGTCGCCTAAGAATTCTTTTAAGAGTTAAATTTATATTGAAGCTAAAGAGAAAAGCTCTCAAGTAAAGGGATGAAACTGGAATATCCAAAGTTTTTTACTAAAAATTTTAGGTAATTTTTTTAGTAATTTTTAGTAGATTATTCACCCTAATTTCACACCTCATTCATGTGTGAATGATAAGCAGATCTTTTGTGTTTGGCCATTTTACTGAATAAAATATCTTTCATACCTTTAGTCAAAGAGAAGATCACAGGGATTGTCGCTGGATGCTGTTTATCACTGCCTCAATAGGACCATCTTGTACCAGTTTTCACGGGCACACAAAACTGTCCCACAGCAAGTAGCTCTCCTTGATTCACTCAGGGTCCTGACTGTAAACAGGAACTTAATCCTGGGACCTGGGAACCATGATCAAGAATTCATCAGCTGTCTAGCTCACTGCCTTATTAATCTTCATGTTGGAAGGTAATTCCTTTAGTTTCAGTTTGTGACCTTGAATTTGTCTTTGATGTTACTTCACCAGAACTTTGTTTTATTTTTATCGATAGCAACATTTCTTTTTCCATTAATCTCAGTTTTATTTAAACCTTCATGCAAAAAGTAAGACTAGTGTTGCATTTTTGCAATGAAATGAGCATTTTCCTTTAATTTTCTGTATCTCTAAATTTTTCATTAGTCACCATATGTCACATTTATAATTTTAAAAAGTAAGTTTGCTTTTAAAGTAAATAACATACACATTGTTAGAAGTTAAGAGGATTAAAAGGAAAAGAATGCAGTGAATAAACACAATGGCATATACTAACTGAATGAAATGAGTATTTTTCCATTGATTGTTTTGACAGATACTTCTTTAGTGTCTGCTGGTGTTTAGGCATTGAATTAGTGACCAGGATGTGATCAAGAGGGACCCTGTGTCAGGGTCTTGGAGCATGCAGTCTTCAAGGGTAGGGCAGTTAACTAAGCAAGCCCAGTCAGGTGTGCTCAGTGCTCTGCTAGAAGCTAGAAGCTAGAAGCAAGGTGCTTTGGGAGCCTGTAACAGGTGTCCCTAACCTGGAAGAAGCACCTGCTGAGTTGCATCTTGAAAATGGTCAAGGAGGTGGTTAACCCTCTTAGCAGGTCAAGGAAGAGCGATGTAGAAAGAAAGAGCCATCTATGTGATTGCCCAGAGGGAAGGAAGTATGTGGCATGTTTGGGAAACTGCAAGTACTTCACTGCTGCTGGAGGCAAGAGTGCTGCAATGGGAGACGAGAGGGGGCAGGATGCACCGGCCTAGGAGGAGAATGTTCTTAAATGAACTTTTTGTAACTTTTAGGTAAAAATGTTCATCAAAAAGCATCTTGAATATTAGGGTGTTCATCTTGATGCTATAGTTTAGTTACTTTTAGTCAAGTGGATTTGTGAGCACACCCCTTAAACATGGCATTTTTATTAAAAACTGGACATTTTGTGCATCTGCTGAGTGTATGTCTGTCAATTATGGAGCTTTGTAAGGGAGCCAGCCTTGTATCTGCAAAGAATAGTTATTAGAGTTTTTTAGCTACCGTCATTTTCTTCATACAGTTTAAACTGACTAATTTTTCAGCAACGTGGATGGATTTGGACTGGAAGCAGAAGCCCGCATGACTACATGGCACATTATGATCCCCTCCGACATTGAACCAGATGGTGGGTACAGCCAAGATATTAGTGAAGGTTAGTACCTCAACTTTTTTCCCCTTTCCTTCTCACTCATTAATTAACAACATTGACATCCAGTCTCCCAGTAGAACATACCTGTACATACACTGATATGCCTACCAACATATACCATCATGTGGCTGTGTGTGTCCTATGCCAAGGTGGTAAAACCACTAACCACTGATCTTGCTATACCTCAACATTTTGTAGTAACATTGGGAGACTTAATGATATTCATATTTGCACAATTAATAGTGCAGATACTAACTTGGCACTTACCCTGAAGAGAGCTGCCTATTGGTAGAGTTAGTCATATTACATCAGAGGTAAATGTTGCCTGAGACAGGTTGTCAGTACTATCATTTTTATTTTTATTCTCTCTTTATTTTTCATTTAGTTTTCTGCTGATTTTGTATTATGCATGAAAGTCTTTGGGTGGGTTGATTTCTTATTACCACATTGTTTAGTAAAACAGATGAGATCATTACAGTTGTATTTGTCTTTGCAGCAATACAGTGTGGTAGTTTTGCATATGATTTTATGCTTTGGCAGTCCAGCACTCATTCTTTCAATCATTTAAGCATTAACTTATTCTGTCTTCTTTCACAAAAAGTTCTTGAACCCCAGACACTGAGGACACAGTGATTATTTTCACCCCCTCCCCTGTACCCCTCAAGGAATTAACAGTTAAGAACATTGGTTCTCAAAGCAAGGTTCTCAGACTAGCAACATCAGCATCACTTGGGAACTTGTTAGAAAAGCAGACTCTGACCTCACTCAGAACTACTGAGTCAGACCTCCAGCTGACCCTGATGCTTGCTGAAGATTGACTGGTCTAGAGCAGGGGTAAATTAGCAAGGAGTCCAAAGCAAGAGAGAATTTACTAGTAAAAACTTTTTAAAAATATTTATTTCCTTTTGGAAAATATTCAAGAACAACTTAAAAAAAAAACTCCCATTGCAGCTTCCTAAGCAGTGTTCACTTGCGATAGCCGCTCTGTGCTGCACCCCACCAAGGTCTCAGAACTCCCCATACATATAATGAGAAGGGTGAGAATGAAAATTTCTGTGGTTTCATTAGGTATTTTATTTTAATCATAATACTATACACTGTTATGAATTAATGCATTACGAACCTTCAGCTTAAAGCCTTTTACCCTTTTAATTATATTCCTTCATGAAACAAAAAAAGTAAATTAAAAAAAAAGAACAACTTAGTTTTGAGCTTAAATATTGAGGTCTAAAAATTTTTAATGAGGGATATGTTTTTCTTTATATAAAAGAAGCTAGATAATGAATATGAATAAATTTCCAATTTTATAAATAAAAATACAGTCTTTGCATGAACATAAAATTTTTTTTGTTTTTGGGTTTTTTTAGTTGTCCAAATAGCCAGCCACATTTTTGGTTCCTGAATAATCCCTTTTACTGATCTGGATAGGATATGAAGCATTTTCTTTCTTTCTTCTTTCTTTTCTCTTTTTTTTCTTTTTCTTTCTTTCTTTCTTTCTTTCTTTCTCTTTCTTTCTTTCTTTCTTCTTTCTTTTAACAAGTACTATAAATACTAGATGAAATTCATGAAGAAAAATACTAACTTTATATTGTGTTTTTGATCAGTTGCTTTTTTTTTTTTTTTTTTTTTTCCACTTCTTAGGGCGTCAGCTTCTCATAAAAGCTGTCAACAGAGTTTGGACTGAATTGATACATAGTAAGAAACAAGCCTTGGAGGAGCTTTTCAAAGTCACTCTACCTGTGAATGAAAGGGGCCATGTGGACATAGCTATGGCAAGGCCACTCATTGAAGAGGCTGGTTTGAAGTGCTGGCAGAATCATTTGGGTGAGAAAGTCTATAGAGATCTTATGACCAAGAAATTTACACATGGCTGTTATATATGGGTGCACTTTGGATTTGTAATGAAAACTTTCTGAAAGGCTATTTTGACAGCAGAAGTAAAAGTCAATACAATATAATCCATTGTAGAATGGTTATACCAAGACAGGGTTTTTCTTAGATTTTTTTTTAATCTAAGGTGTGTTATATATTAGGCATCTATGAGTTTGGAAAATAATACACTGCTTGTGCAGCTTTAGTATGCTCACCATCTTGGCTATAAAGTCTACAGTTCCCCATCTTTAATTCTCAAGTTCAAAAAACCCCGAAAACTCAATTTTTTCATTATTTTGGCCCCAAAATTCACTTAGTAGCAAAAATTCACCTATATTTATTTATTCTACTTGGTATGAATATTCATGCATTTTGTACAGAAATGTTAACATGTTAAATTATGGTTCACCACTTTAGACCCTGTGGTAGTATTATATAATATTTAGGAGTGTACCATATTGTCTTATTAAAATTCAAACCATTCTAAATTCCAAAGCATACCCAGCACCAAAGATTTTAGTCAGGGGACTGTGAATTGTTATGAATACAGAAACTGATTTCATTAAATTTGCATATTACTGGAGAGCTAAGTTGCAACCAAGTGTAAATTCAACTGCTATAATAATTGTCAAGCAGCTATCCTTATCCAAGATCACCAATAAGTAAATATATAATAGCTAAGTAAATGTATAATAGCTAAGAGACCGTCTGCGTCTGTGCTATAAGCTGCTTTTGATTACTACAGAATTGTAGTTTGTCACCATGATACAAAAGAATTAAAAATAAAACTAATAAATACATGGATAAATTGTAAAATAATCTAATTTTACTTTCATAGCCCATGAAAAGAAATGCATAAGTCGAGGAGAAGCTTTAATCCCCCACCACCCAATCCAAGCTGTCCCGCGTCAGCAGTGGCTTTGGTCTTTCCAAGTTGACAGGATCAAGAAGGAACCGGAAAGAAAGTGGTCTCAGTAAACATAGTCTTTCCACCCAGGTACATTGTTTAGAATACACTTAACATATACAAGCAAATGATTTGAAATGAACTTTTCTACATTTTTGCTTTAAAAGAAAATAATTGTGGGAACTTCTCCCATATTATTATGAAAAAATTGCATGATGTGTGTTGTGGATTTACATCCCTTTTATAAATGGACATAAGATGAGATTCAGATATTGATATATGATCAGACTATTTGATAATTTTTACAAACTTGCACTAAATTTGTTACTGATAATTATCATTTAAAGCAGTGGCAGAACAAAATGGCTTTTCAAAAAGGAATCTAATTGTGTATACCTCTGACTGATTTTTTTTAACTCATCTACTTCAGTGTTAATTTCTTCCTCATCATACTTCCTTTGCCATCCCAGAGTCTTAGTGGGAAAGGGCCTGAGAGAAACAGTATGTATCTGTCACTCCATGTGTCAGCCTGAGTTCTCCGGGAAGCACACTCTGAGACAGAGTCTAGTGTGCAGGAGTTGATTAGGGGTGCCTTTGTGGTCATTACGTGAGGAAGATGGAAGCAGGGTTGGTCATGGGGAAGTGTCAAGCTACAGTGCAGGTCCATGGCAGCCTCAGCCACCCTAAATAGATGTTTAGGTGTCAAAATGGTCAGACCTATTTGATCTGGACTGGGCTGAAATGGCTGATCCTGTTTACCCCCAAATGAAGCAATCATCGGATATGGGGTGGCCCGCAGCTCTCTGCAGCTGAGATGATCCCTGAAGGTACTGACAGCATTCCTGCAAGCTGGGCAGCAAGCATGTCCTTGAAGGGGCATTGAGATGGGGACAGAGTGTGAGTTTTTGTGTTCAGCACACATTCTCCATTAGTTTCATCATGTAAGTAATCTTCCAGAGTTTTTTGTGTTTATTTGTAGTGGTGCCTTTCACAGAATTTTTAACTAATTGTTCAGCGTTAATTTCAAGGTCAGTTAACTTATTTTTTTTCCAGGAAATACATGTGTTATTAAACTTCTCTTTCCATCCATCGTTAGGAGATTTCTCAGTGGATGTTTACACATATCGCTGTTGTTCGTGACTTAGTGGACACGCAGTATAAGGAATATCAGGAGGTAAGAACTCAGAATCACAATAATGTTTTGTTTTGCATTGCTTGAGTGGGTCAGGACTCTGTTTCTCCTGATACTTTCCTACCCATTTGAAGGATAAGCTGTGAAACTGCATTCATTGTTAGATGATTTTAATTACCCCTGCCAATAGCTACTGTGGCTATTGGTTTTAAGAAACAAATTCTGAATTTCCTAAAGGCAAACTGCATTAAAAAAAAATCAGCAAATTTGAAATCAGCACAGCTGGATCCTGTTGACATTCAAGAGTGACATACAGCATTGTTCCAATAAATAGTAAAATAAAATACAGATCCCTGTCTTTCAGACTTATCAAGGAGATTGTGAAAATATACATCAAAGTTACTGAGAAATCTCTTAAAATTCTAATAACTTAAAGTACTAAAAATAAAGTTTTTTTATTGCAGGGACTTGGTGATAATGTCAGTAAAAAATAAATTCAATGAAAGCTTGTTGGTGAATTGATTATTAGTATGCAACTTAATCCTAAATATTTTATTTCCAATACCACTGTTTGTGGGGTCTATTAAAGATTTCTGAATGATAAAGTGCTAACATTTTATGGTCATAACATTAAATTAATTATTATAGGGAATTCCACTACCCAACCTGAATGCATAAGTACTACTGTGTTGTCTTATAATTTTATGATTATTCATTCAGTAAGATTTATTATTGGTTGTATAAAGAGATCTTTATCCTTAGACTTAGGTTGTATATATATATTGAACAAATCATTAAATAAGTTATAACCATCTACTGTTAAAAAATTTGAGGTGAAGTTCCCTATCAGAGCTGCATGTTTATATTCTTTACCTAAAATATTTGGAAATGATACAAAGCTTGTCAATAATCTAGTGTATTGGCAATACTTTTTTTTAATCTGATTTCCTAGATTTTCTCCTATTCTGGTAACTGCTTTGCAGTTTTGGGGTGGGAGTGGACTCATCCTTAAATTGCCATGTTTTTTTAGTTACTCGCACTGGACTAACCACTTCAGCATATGTTCATAGGTAATATTGCCATCTCCCTGTGCACTGGTCACTCAGTTCCTTCAACTTGCAGTTCAGCTGCACTCACGTCCGACCCCATACATGCCTGGTCGTTTACTTGGTGCTAAAACAATCACCTTGTACAACCACAAAACTCCATCTTTTCACAAAATTGGTGTGCTTTAACCATGAACAAGTATAAATGATAAGGACTGGTTTTACAGATATTAACTTGGTTTTAAGGTGTTTGTAGACTTTTAATTGTTACTCCTGCTTTTACTCAAAAACCAACCTGGACCCTTTCCTCCTAGCGTCAGCAAAATGCCTTGAAGTACGTGACAGAAGAGTGGTGCCAAATTGAGTATGAGCTGTTGCGGGAGCGAGGGTTGTGGGGGCCCCCCATCGGTTCCCATCTAGACAAATGGATGTTGGAGATGACAGAAGGGCCCTGCAGGATGAGGAAGAAAATGGTGCGAAATGATATGTTTTATAACCATTACCCTTACATGCCAGAAACGGAGCAAGAGACAAATGTGGCGGTGAGTATGCAGAATTAAATGTTTGTAATCGTGCTTTCAAGTTATTTTTTTCTTTTTTGTAAGCATCTTTCCTTATTAGGTCAATTACCTAAAATATCAAATTTTGAAAATTCAATATATTATGTTAAATTGATAACATCAGGGTGGTGGCAGTGGAATAAAAGATGCAGCAGTGAAAGAAGGAGACATCATAGTGGAGTGGTTTAGATCACAGAGTCTGCAGCCAGACTGCCTGGATTTAAAACCTTCCTCTGTCCATCCACCTGCCAGGTGACTTAGTACAGGTCATTCAGCTTCTTCCAGTTTCTGTTTCCTTATGCCTAATGGGGAGAAAATAAGGGTTTCATCTCAAAAGCTGTTAGAAGGGAGGATTGAGTTAGTTAAAATTAGTAAAGTACTTAGAATAGTGCCTGGCATAAAATGATCACTACATGAAGGATTTTTTAAGTGAATAAAATGAATATTGGTACTAAGCAATATTCTTGGACAAAATGTCAAGAGCAGCTAATAAACAATAGTCTGAACATACAGATCTTTACAGTTATGTTAAGAAGCTTCATCACCAACTCCATGGGTTTAAAAGACAGTATTTGCCCAAGTTCCTTGTTACACAGACAAATTACCCTTCCCAAACCTTCATTTAGTACTTTTCACAAAAAAACATTTGTGTAAGCTGATAATGATACAGGAGTCATGTATTTACCTATGAGAAAACACTGTCTTTCCCAATAAAGTCACTACAAATTTAAGAAGAGAAAACACAGGACTATAACATCTACTGAATTTAATTGTGAGAATCATCATAGCAGTTCTAAGTAGCAATTCAGCTCGTCAGTGTCCAAAAATAATCCTTTGCCTACAAAATGAATAGTGGCTCCCTCCTTAGAATTCACTTTTGTCATAGAATCACAGCTTTGGGAATTGGAAGGAGATGTCACCGGTAATTTCATCCAGTCTCCTAATTCTATCCTGTCAGTGTGTGATGAATTATGAAAACATCATTTATGGGGCATTTTACATTTTTGTACCTTGTCTGTGTATTTCCTTCTTAACTGCACTCTCTGTTCAGAGTGGCTACTGTCATGGACAGGGCTGCTCCAGAGAACGTCCTGACTTTAGTGTCTCATGGTTTCTTTTTAAAATCCATATTTCTTATTGATAAACATAAGGTTCTCATGTTTTCCTTTAGTCGTTTAAAATTTCAAAAAAATCTGACTTTTCAAAAAGATAAGTCTGGAAAAACATATTTTAAGATTCTCCCCTTCCCCAAGAACTTGACCACACCCTATGCTTAACTATCCCTAGACAGAAGGTTACTAGGGAATATTTTTCATATTTTGTTTCAGCCCTAGTTTTTAGCTGGCTCTAAAACAAAGTATTCTAAATAAATCTTGTGCAACTCCTATTCCCAGTTAGGAACTCATATCACTACAAAGAATCATCCACTGAAGAACATATTGGAATGGTTATTCTTGGATATTTGGTTAATAGAAATCTGAGAGATAAAGTTCAGTCACTTGCCCAGTGTAACATTTTATTATATTTTATTAAAAACTTCATTTCAAAACTAAGATTTATAAAGGTGACTTGAAACATGGGTCTTTTAATAAGTAGCTCAGATCATCTAATGTGAGGCAATTTGCATTGTTCCAATTTTTTTCTTCTGCCAAAGCCCTAGCTTCATTTACTTGTACTCACTGATTCCACCTCTGTCCTGATGCTATTTCCAGTGTAGGTTGTAGACCTGCTAATATATAGTCACTTCTAATTTTTCAAGATAGCTCCCTAAAGTCTACTGTTCTGGAAGCTATTCAGTGTTGTCAAGAATGTCATATGTTGTACAGCTATAGCTTAAAATGCTACATAATTTCTAATACCAGAAAACTATAATTGTGAGAAAACTAAACCCATATTTTTGCAGCTTTTTACTGGCACCTACTTGTAGTCAGAGCAAACCAGCACTATTTTCTCTAGTTTTTAATCTTTTCCCCCCAAATAAATCATTAAGAATTTAAGCCTGATTTGATAACATATTTCTTATTGAATTGATACTTGTTTAAGGTGAATCTATTCAAGAATACTAAAGGACAGAGTGGAGCAAAAGTAGGTTTACATTTGGCGAGTATGTGAAACAGTTTATTCTGGTATTAGTACTTATTAATTATTGTATTATTTTCCATATGAACAACTGTAAACCTGTTTTTGCCAAACCCTGTATAAGTATACTCTCTTAAATATGTGAATAACTATTTATAGTTCACTGAAGTATATACTTTCTAAGTTATATAACCGTATTTTTTTACTGTACCCAGTCCTATATAGTGTCATTTACTTTACAGACATACATTTGATTTTCTATATCAGATAAAATCAAAATGACCTATGTAGAGTTTACACTTACAACCTTAATATATCATTAGCATTTTACCTATGCAAAGGAGTTCACCAGCCTATGAAATCTAAACAGACAATCTCAGAAATAGGCATGTACCGTATGGAACTTAGTGTTTAACCAGATGGGTTACATAATGGGAGAACCAAGGTAGGAGATACATTTTGAAATAGGAAAGAGCAAATGGACAGAGGAGATTACTACAGAACGCAGAATTCATGCCCAAGTCTAGGTTTGTCTGCTAGGATGAAGTTTTCTAAAAGAGTAGTTTGCTTTTGCTAGTTTAAAAACTTCTGTAGCTATAACATGACATTAAATATGCACTTTTGTTTTATGGAATATGCAATCTGGCAACATTGACAGCAAAGAAATTCCAAAAACTAGAAGCAACTGCTATCCCACTGACTTATGTTGTGAAATCAGAAAAGAAGAGCGAATACTTAAAGATGCAGTTTTATTTACATCCCTAGCAGCCCTTGAACTATAGTCAATATTCTTATCCCAATTTTACAAATGAAGAGTAGAAACCTAGAAAAGTTAAGGGAATCTTTCGAGGTCACAGCTACCAAGTAGTGGAGTAGTATATGCAATGAGTGTAGGTTGACAATTCTTCAGAAGTTGAATAATTTTTGAAAAAGAAAAGGTTCTGTCTGATGTTCTCGGTTTTGTGACATTATCTGTAAATAGTGAATTTCTTTCACAGAAACCACATATTAGGCTTTGTCTTTCTGATGCTAGCAGAGTACCTAGAACTTAATAAATTTTGACTGAGTTGACTACCAGCATTCACTCTTCCTGAGTTTTAGATTTTATCCATTGCTTCTTGTTCATTCTGTAGAATTTTTCTAATTCTGAAATTTTTACACTAAAAAGAGCTAAAGCCAGATTTTATGGGGCCTGATGTTTATACAACTGTGCGGGGGGGCTCTATGAGAAAAGGAGTACAAAGGTATGAGTACAAAGTTACTAGGGTCAGCCCTGTTTCCAAGGTTTTGAAGGGAGCCTGTGGGAAGTGAGGGCTGTTAAGTTTAAGCTTTATTTGCTTCATAATAAATCCACCTCCACCCTGAACTGTATTATATTAAAATATTGCCTCCCAGAGGACAGCTTAATCTTTCTTGCCTATCGGCTTCTATAAATGTGGTGTCCTCCTGCATGAATCTTTGTTAAATATAGCCCGTACTTTTTGCAATGTAATGGATATGTGCCAACCTAAAAATTTCTTTTGAAGCCTCTTGATGGGTAAGTAGGCTTTATCTGGAGTAAGGGCAAGTGGTTTGATTATTTGCCTTATTGATTAACAATAATTACTGTTTCTAAGTAACATTAATTTTCATACTTCTGTTGCTTAAGCTGAAAGAATACAATGATGATTAAAAAGTTATTTTCTTGTTTAAAATCTTTGATGTGTTAGAAATGAAACAAGGGATTTTTTTAGTCACTAAAGTTTTTCATAAACCTTGATAATATTACAAACTGTATAAAAAATAACGTACCTATTCTAAGTTTTGAACTTTCATTTCTTATTTTTGAATTGGATGTCTGTTTATAGAATATAGAACATATTTTAGTGTTTTATTTGCCACAGATTCAAAAGCTTTGGAAATTTCTCAACTAAAACTATTTTTTTAAAAAAGTAACAGTGATAATGATTATGTCCTGAGAAGAATTGGCATATGTGGAAAATCCTATATTCTACATGAAAATAATTTATCCTCTTTGCACCATGACTTTCCTTGGAGGATATTTTCATAACTGAAACAACTAAGTGAAATTACAGTATAATTCCACATTTAAGTGGTAATATCAGTTATAGATATTGTTAAGATGTGAGCCTTGGATATGATGAAAATATAAAATCGGGTTGTTTTAAAACAGTTGTCTTATTACCTTGAATCCTATGGAAGGAAGGAAGAGTACATGTCTTGCAATTAAAAAAATATTTAACCATTAAAACCAGGTTTTAATTCCGTAACCCCCTTATTTTCACAGAATAATAATCTTGTACAAAATTTATTATTCTTGCAAATATCATTGGAATAAAATCCTCAGCGTCTACCTATTAATGTTGGGCTTCTCGGGGCAGAAGGGTAAAAAACTTACTGGAAGGTTCCTTTTCTAATTAAGGGAGTCTGTTATGGCTGCCTCCACATACATTTTTATATGACATATAGATGTCATAGGACTCAGAAATTAAGCAACTCATTCAGGAAATTCTGTTGCCAGCATTATAGAAAAATTTGAAGTAAAGGAACTGAAAAATTATTCTAGAAATTTTGACATTGAGAAATTGAGATTTCTATATAAACATAATTGTAACAATACATAAAATAAGAGCTGTGGAAATACTAAAATTATTGGCATAACACATATCTAAGCTATTGAATGCTTTACTACTTTTAGTAAAATAAGAATTTTACTTCATCATTGAGTCAATGAACACGTATGTTATTGAACCAGCAGCGCTGAATCATATGCTGCAGAAAAAATATAAGAGCATACAAATCAGACCTTGCCCACAGTCAGGTTGGGGATATATAGTGGATATCAGTGTTGGTTTTGACAGTAGTTATTGGTCCATTTTGCTATATTGGCTTATCACACATCTATCCAGCATTCTGTCTGGTTTTTTGGGAATTTCAAATGAGTTGCAGAATCCTCCACATGCATATCAGTAGAGTTCAATATTTGTTTATAATTTTTTATTATGTAAATTTTACATACATTGAAACACACAAATCTTACGTGTACCATTCAGTGAGTTTTAACTAATGTGTAGTATACACTTGTGTAACCCAAACTCTTAATCAAGATAGAGAACATGCATGTATATTTTAAAGATTATTCTTCAATATAAGATATGCTTTTAAAAGTTTGCTTTGAAAGAAAACAGAGGGTTTGCTTAAAACCATGTGAGGTATTTCAAAGTATGCCCAGTAGTCTAGTGTTTGTTTTGCTCAGGGAAGCAAACATCTGTGAAAATATTTTGCCTGCTCATGTTTACTGTAGGGAAAGATGGTAGAAGTCATCTTCAGATAGAAACCATGAAAAGCAAGAAAAATTGGCAGTAGTTCTTCGGTGCATTATTGTCTATCTTTAGCTCTCTGTGTGTTTACCTGCATATGCCACACACTACAGCTCAATAGAAATTTCCTTCTTGTTAATCAGGATTTTATTCTGAGAATAAAATATAAAGCAGCTGCCTAAATCTTTAAAGGTACTCTTTATGAAAAACTTTTGGTTTGGAGGCTGATGATCCAGTCTGCCTTCTGTTTTCAGCCTTTCTGGGCTTACAGCTGTGCAGGTACTGAAGGAAGTAGTAGGATGTTAGGCTTTTATGGGAGGAGTTTTTTTTAACAACAAGCATTTAGTGATTTCTGTGGTGTGAGGGTACCATATATAATTCCACCAGTTGCTTCTCTTACAAAACAGAGCTGGGGGATAGGCACAGTGAGAGGTAGGTGGGAGATAATAGCTAGCATTAGATTCTGTTGTCCAATATTTTCCTTTTGAAGCCATATAAAGAGTTGCCTGTAAATCATTTATTACCGTGGCACATGCGCAGAAGTCATGTCTGTGTGATTTTTACGTATGTCTTGTTCAGTAGCTTTGAGAATTTTACTGTATTTTAGTTTCACTCTAAAACTACTCTTGATAATTGAAACAGTCACAGGATGCTCAGTGATTATTTCAAGCAGCTTAGGATATCCTGTTCATTTTATCTGAGCAAGTACATGTTCCATATTCCATACAATCCTCAAGAAGAATTTATTTTTTGTGTTGTTCTTTGTTTTTTTTCTGATGTGTTTATACTTAATACCCTATTTTCAGTCTGAGATCCCAAGTAAACAGCCTGAGACACCTGATGATATCATTCCTCAAAAGGTAAAATACAAATTACCATAAAAGAATGCAAACCACTTGCAGTTTTATTTTGGGGGTTGTTTCCTTTTGTTTTGGTGCATGGTAGATTAGACTAACTTGAAAGATTGACTTCGAATTTGCTCTTCCTGTAAATTTCTTAGAATTGAAAAGTTGGTTTCATTCATGCTGAGAACAGTTGTAGTCTTTCTTGGCTTTGCTCTAATTGGCTTCCTAGGGTCTGTGCTGCTCACTAACAGGCAGAATATTCACTGCTCTCACCGTAAAATGTGAATGGCTTCATACGTACACTAACAAGTTCTGACGCATGTTAGTAATGGGCAGCCTAACACCTTCAACTTTTTTTCAATTACTCATTTTTCTAGATAACAAACTATATATTTTGAGAATGCAAGAGTATTGTCTTTTAAAATTATATACTAAGAATAATAATCACTTTTCAAAATACAATTTAAGTTTATTTTAATTTGTTAAAAAAATTTATAATTTCTTTTTGTTTCTGGAAGATTCTATATATAATTCAGTGGGGGCAAAGTACAGTCCTTTAAAACAAAGAAATATACCACAAAATATTTAGGGTAAAATGCTTATGGTTCCAAGTTTAAATCTGGAGAGGTCCCAAGTGTTAATTCACTGTCTTGCCCATCACTAACTCTGCTTTCATCTTTTTAAAAATGAATAATTTTGAGTTGAAGATAACTGTTATACCTTATGTAGGAGATTTGTGACAGTATAAAGTTTACTACCTTTCTTTCACTTTACAGATATTACAATATTCTTACTAGTTTGCTCATCAGATTGATCTTTCCACAATTGTAATATTATTTTATATCATCTTAATACTTTCCTATGTTATGTAATAGATTTCAGTTTCCATTTGGGCATATTACTCTTTAGTTAGCTTGTGGCGCTCTTTATTCCCTGGCTCTGCCTGAAGTTAAAAGAAGGGCATTGTAGCTCTAGATAGGTATCTTTTTATCTCAAAACTGATTTATTATTTTATATTCCAGCCAACTGGACACTTGTGCTCCATTTCCGGTTTGAAATCATTGTCACAGACAATACATACTGACTACCTGAGCTTGAAGAGTAGGCCGACAGAATATTTTTAATTACATGCTCTATTCATAAGAAAGGAGAAGTAAAATAATGTTTACAAAGGCAACATTTTAAAGCTTGTTTCAAACTCCATCTTTTTTTTAAATTGTTAATCCTAAATCTGAGTCTAATTCTGGTTGAGGAACGTTTTTGTACATATAAACTTTTTCCTCTGGCTTTATGTTTCTGCAGAAATTTTAGACAATTTTTTTATTGTATTATATTTTTAAAAAACAGGCTTAGGTCAATTGGGAGGAAACTGTTTTTAGGGGTAAATGTTAGTTATTCTGAAAAAAATGCTATAGCATGCCAAAAAGTTAAATTTTTTCTAATGTTCCTAGGTAATAAATTTATTTTTGAAATGGAACTATACCATATTTTTCAGACTATAAGAAGCACTTTTTTTTACCACATTTTTTGCTTCAAAATTTTTCCCCTATTTCCTCCTCTGAAACCTAGGTGCGTCTGGGGTCCACACCATAAAATGCACCTAGGTTTCAGAGAAGGAACATAGGGGAAATAAATTTTGAGGCAAAATATGTGGTACAAAAGTGTATCTTATAGTCCGAAAAATATGGTGCATATGTTCTTGATATACTTTTAGTTAGTAAGATTATGGGTCACATTCTTCTGCACAATAAACAATGAGGATGTTTTAACAAATTGGAGATACCACCTCGGAATGGCAGACCAACCAGAGAGCACCATCTGGCTAGAAGCTTGTTGATTCCATGTTAGGTCAGGACTCTCTGAAGGTTTGGACCATTCCAGAGTTCCAGAGAGACCTGGGAATATGCGAAAGAACAGGGCAATTCTGCATCTGTACTTCCAAATATCTGAAATATACAGTCATATGGATGACTCCAACTGAACGGCTGGCCCTTAAGGCCTGACCTACATACTTTACTGGGGTGGAAGCAAACTTCCAGGCCCCCCACAGGTTAAACATCTCCTTGGAACCTGATGCTCTCCGATAGTGGGCATTTTCTTCACTTTCCTGGATAGGGAAGTTTTCTGATACAGCAGTGAGGCGGTACTATACTAACATGAAGTTATTTGGCTAGATATGACTTATTTCTATTTCAAGAAGAACAAAACTGCTAATATTGTTTTATATGTCTTTTCCAAATCAAGGGAATTTAAAAATACACAACACCAAAATCTATGGAGTTACTGTGTATTTAAAAACTTATTAAAAATCCCATAACAAAAAAAAAGGTGACACACAAGAGGTCTTGAGACCATGCCTTCCCTTGGGAAACTTTATATTTTAATTCTTGAAGATAATTATTTGAGTTCTTTTCCTCTTGTTACTTCTTAGAAACCTGCTAGGTACAGAAGAGCCATAAGTTATGACAGTAAAGAATACTACATGAGACTAGCCTCTGGCAATCCAACCATTGTACAAGATGCCATCGTAGAGACTTCAGAAGGTGAAGCTACTCAGCAAGAACCAGAGCATGGTGAAGACACCATTGCCAAAGTCAAAGGTCAGCCTTCTTGATTTTAGTTTAAAATCATTAGAGCAGTCCTTGTATTTGAACTTACAGGAAAATGTGAGCAGCTGTAAATGGTGGGGCCAACCCTTAAAGGTATCCATAAATATTATACCCTATGACCCTACTTAAAAATTAATTTATGTACTGAAATTAAAGCTACTGGCTCTTCTTTATTGCCTACAGATGAATGTATTATACCCGTTGGCTTGATAATTTTTTATTGTATTGTGCAGAATTCTCAGTGGCACCTGATACTTCAGTGCCCTAATAAGGCCCTAATAAGTATGTAAATATTTGTAAAATTTAAACAACCACTAAATATGTGCCATTTAGTGCATGTTAGCCAACAGTGAGCAATAAGGGTCTTTCTTCCTGTGATTATTCCAAATCTCTACTTCATGGAGCTTAGTATAGCAAACATACGGTGGTGAATAGTGCTAAAATGGCCATGGGCTTTTTTAGTTGTTATTTTGGGTTTTTTAATGTATTTTTTCCCAATTACTATTTAGTCCTCTTCTACTCCCCTCACCACCACTCCTCTCTGCATTTACCACACTGTTTGTCCCTGCCCATGAGTCTTTTTCCTTTTTGCTCAATCCCTCCATTCCCTGTACTACCCTCAGCTAAGCTATCATCCTGCTATCTATGAGTCTGTCTCTATTTTATCTGAGTTCAGTCTGTTCATTAGATGCCACATATGTGTGAAATCATATGGTATTTGGCTTTCTCTGGCTTATTTCACTTAGCATACTGTCATCCAGGTCCATCCATACTGTCACAAGGGGTTAAAATTTTCTTTTTTTACAGCCAAGTAGTATTTCATTGTGTAATTCCACATAGTTGTTTTATCCACTTATCTGCTGGTGGACACTTGGGCTGCTTCTATATCTTGGCAATTGTAAATAACATTACAGTGAATATAGGGGTGCTTATGTTCTTTTGAATTAGTTTTTGGGTTCCTTCTAGTATATTCCTAGAAGTGTATGCTATCTCAAAAGGCAGATCCATTTTTAATTTTCTGAGGTGTCTCCTTACTGCTTTCCACAGTGGCTGCACCAGTCTGAATTCCCAACAGTGCAAAAGGGCTCCCCTTTCTCTACATCCTCTCCAGCACTAGTTGTTTGTTGATTAACTGATGATAGCCATTCTGACTGGTTTAAGGTGATATTTCATTTTGGTTTTAATTTTCATTCTTTGGTGACAGATGATTAGCATCTTTTTCATATGTCTGTTGGCCTTCTGTATGTCTTCTTTGGAGAAGTGTCTTTTCAGGTCCTTTGCCCATTTTTTATTTTTTGTTATTGTTTTGTGCTGAGTTTTGTAAATTATTTATAAATTTTTGATATTAACCTCTTATCAGATGTATTGGAAAATATATTCTCCCATTTTGTGGGTTGTCTTTTTATTTTGTTGATGTTTTCCTTTGCTGTGCAAACCTTCTTAGTTTTATGTAGTCCTAATTGTTTATTTTTTCTTTTGTTTCCCTTGCCTAGGGAGATATAGCTAATAAAATATTGCTACAAGCTATGTCTGAGATTTTGCTGCCTATGTTTTCTTCTAGAGTTTTTATGGTTTCAGGTCTAACATTTAATCTTTACTCCATTATTCTTGTGTGTGGTGTAAGAAGGTGGTCTAGCGTCTTTTTTTGGGAGGGGGGGCATGTATCTGTCCAATTATCCCAACACCATTTATTGAATAAACCTATCTTTAGTCAATGTATGTGCTTGCTTCCTCTATCAAATATTAATTGACTATAAAGGTGTGGGTTTATTTCTGGGCTTTCCATTCTGTCCCATTGATCAATATGTCTGTTTTTATGCCAGTAACATGCTGTTTTGATTACTCTGGCCTTATAGTATAGTTTGATATTAGGCAGCTGAATTCCTCCAACTTTGTTCATCTTTCTCAGGATCCTTGTTGCTGTGTGGGTCCTTTTGTGGTTCCATATAAATTTTTGAAATATTTGTTCTAGTTCTATGAACTCTGTCATTGAAATCTTGATAGGAATTGTGTTGAATCTATAGATCGCTTTGGGTAGTATGGACATTTTAATGATATTAATTCTTCCCATGAACATGGTATATGCTTCTACTTAATTTGTATCTTCTTCAGTTTCTTCCTTCAGTGTCTTATAATTTTCAGAGGATAGGTCCTTTATATCCTTGATTAGGTTTATTCCTAGCTTTTTCGTTCTTTTTAGAGAGGTTGTGAATGGGATTGTTTTCTTAATTTCCCTTTCTGTTCATTACTGGCATATAAAAATGCAGCTGAGTTCTGGATATTAATTTTGTATCCTACTACTTTACTAAGTTCATTGATCAGTTCTAGTAGATTCTTAGTGGAATCTTTGAGGTTCTCTATGTACAGAATCATGTCATTTGCAAATAAAGACAGTGTTACTTCTTCCTTTCTAGTATGGATGCCTTTTATTTTCTTCTTCTTGTCTGATTGTCGTGGCTATGATTTCCAAAACTATGTTGAGTGCAAGAGGTGAATGCAGGCATATTTGTATCGTTACTGATCTTATGGGGAATGCTTGTAGTTTTTGCCCATCAAGTATGATGCTGACAGTGGTATTGTCATATATAGAGTCTCTATTATGTTTTGGTATGTTCCCTTATTCCCACTTTGTTGAGAGTTTTGATCATAAATGGGTGTTGGATTTTATCCTTCATTTTGTTTACGTGGTGAATCACACTTAATTGATTTGGGAATATTGTAGCAACCTTGCATTCCTGGAATAAATCCCACTTGATCATGGTGTATCATCTTTTTGATGCATTGCTGTATTTAGTTTGCCAATATTTTGTTGAAGATTTTAGCATCTATGTTCATCAGCAGTTTAGCCTATAATTTTCTTTCTTTTTTTTTTTTTGTATTGTCTTTATCTGGTTTTGGAATTAGGATAATGCCGGCTTCATAAAATGAGCTTGGCAGCCTTCCCTCCTTTTGAATTTTAGGAAATAGTTTGAGAAGAAGAGGTGTAAGTTTTTCTCAGGATGTTAGGTAAAAATCACCTGTGAAGCCATCTAGCCCAGGGCTTTTGTTTGTTGGGAATTTTTTTACTACAGCTTCAATTTCACTAGGTGTAATCTGGCTAGTCATATTCTCTGATTCTTCCTGACCTAGTTTTGGAAGATTTTATGTTTCTAAGAATTCATCCATTTTGTACAGGATGTCCTGTTTGTTGGCATGTAGTTGTTCATAATATTTTCTTATAATGCTTTGTATATCTTCGGTGTCAGTATTTTCTCCCCTTCCATATGTGATTTTATTTGGGTCCTTTGTATGTGCATCTGGTTAAAGGTTTGTCCATCATGATTATTTTTTCAAAGAACCAGCTTTTGGGTTCATTGATCTTTTGTATCATTTTTTCAGACTGTTTTTTTTTTTCTGCTCTAATCTTTATTATTTTCTTTCTGTACTCACTTTGGGCTTTATTTGTTGTTCTATTTCAGGTTCCTTTAAGTGTAATGTTAGATTGTTTATTTGAGTTTTTTCTTGTTTCTTGAGATAGGCCTGTAATGCTATGAATTTCCCTCTTAGAATTTCTTTTCCTATGACCCACAAATTTTTTTGGTTGGTTGTGTTCTTATTTTCACTTGTTTTGAGGTATCTTTTGATTCTACTATGATTTCGTTGTTGACCCACTCGTTGTTACATATTATTTATGTTACATACCATTTATTTAGATATTATTTATATTGTTGTAAATAACATATTCTTTAACATCCATGTGCATTTTTCAGTGTTCTTGTGATTGATTTCTAGTTCCATAGCATTGTGGTCGGAGAAGATGCTTGATATGATTTCACACTTGTTAATTTTATTATGACTTATTTGTGTCCTAAAAATGTGGTCTATCCTAGAAAACATTCCATGTGCATTTGAAAAGTATGTATATTCTACTGCTTTGGGGTGAAATGCTCCGAAAATATCAGTTAATTATATAAGGCCACTGTCTGCTTGTTGATTTTCTGTCTAGAAGATCTATCTATTTAAGTTAAAGCGGTGTTTAAAATCCCCAACTATGATTGTATTTCTGCTAATCTCTCCCTTTATGCCCATCAAGATTTGCTTTACAGCCCTGGTTGGCGTAGCTCAGTGGATTGAGCTCGGGCTGGGAACCAGAGTGTCCCAGGTTCAATTCCCAGCCAGGGTACATGCCTGGGTTGCAGGCCATAACCCCCAGCAACCACACATTGATGTTTCTCTCTCTCTGTCTATCTCCCTCTCTTCCCTCTCTAAAAATAAACAAATAAAATCTTTTAAAAAAAAGATTTGCTTTACATATTTAGGTGCTGCTATGTTGGGTATGAAAATATTTGCTAGGGTCATATCTTCTTAGATTGTTCCCTTTATCATTATAAAGAAATAGTGTCCTTCTTTGTCTCTTACTATAGCGTTGATTTTAAAGTCTATTTTGTCATAAAAAAGTATTGCCACCCCAGCTTTTTTTCTTTTGCATTTGCATGAAATATCTTTTTCCATTCCTTTACTTTTAGTTTGTGTGTATCTTTTGATCTGAGGTGGGTCTCTAGGTGGCAGCATATAGATGGGTCTCATTTACTTATCAATTCAGCTACCTTATGTCTTTTGGTTGGAGCATTTAAGCCATCTACATTTACAGTGATTATTGATAGATATGTATTTAGTGCCATTTTATTTCTTAGACTATTTTCCTCTGTTTCTTTTTTTTTTTTTTCTCCATTCTCTTTTTCTCCTAAAGCAAGCCCTTTAACATTTGTTGCAGTACTGGTTTGGTATTAACAAACACCCTTAGCTTTTTCTTGCCTGGGAAGCTCCTTCTTTCTCATTCAATTTTAAATGATAGCCTTGCTGGGCAATTAGTCTTGGTTTTGTAGGTCATTGTTTTTCATCACCTTGAATATTTCATGCCACTCCCTTCTGGCCTGAAATGTTTCTGTTGAGAAATCAGATGATAGTCATTAGTGCTCCCTTATAGGTAACTCCCTGTTTTTCTCTTGTGGCTTTTAGGATCTTCTCCTTGTCTTTAGGCCTTGCCATTTTAATTATGAGGTGTCTTGAGGTAGGCTTCTTTGGTTCCAATTTGTTTGGGACTCTCTGAGCTTCCTGGACTTGTGTGTCTTTTTCCTTCACCGGATTAGGAAAGTTTTTGATCCTTACTTCAAATAGGTTCTTGGTCCCTTGCTCACTCTCTGTGGTATTCCCATGATGCAGATGTTGTTATGCTTCATGTTGTCCCAAAGGTTTCTCAACTCTCCTCATCTTTTTTCTTTTTACTGCTCTGTTTGAGTGTTTATTTTCCACCTTGTTTTCCAAATTACTGACTCGATCTCCTGCTTCATCTAACCTGCTGTTTATTCCTTCCAGTGTATTATTTATTTCAGATACTGCATTCTTTATTTCTGACTTGTCCTTTTTTATGGGTTCTATGTATTTTTTCATGCTGTTGAGTATCCTTAGAATCATTACCCTAAACACTCTCATAAATCTGATAAATTCTCTGCCTCCATTTCATCTAGTTCTTCTTCTGGAGAATTTTCTTGTTCTTCATTTGAGCCGTATTACTTTGTTTTCCCATTTTGGGTACCTCTTTGTATTTGTTTCTATGTATTAAGTAGATCTACAAGACTCTAGTACAAGCCTAAGTCAAACCCTGCCTGTAACCAGCCCTGAGCAACCTGTTTGGAGCTATCAGCGATCCATAGTGTGTGGCTCCCTCTGGTGGGCCTGTGTGCGCAGAAAGAACCAGGCTGCCCACCAAGGCTAGCTTTTCATCAGCACCAGGCCTGGGAGAGTGTCAGCTGAAGTCTCAGAGCTCCCAGTAATCCACCTCTGCCTACAGGCTTTCTGTAGGGTTAATCAGTGAATATCTTCAGCTGTACTCCTCAGCAGCAGGGCTTTAGCCCCATAGGGTGGGGCAGAATAATTCCTGTAGTCAGGGCTGCTGCTTCCCCTCAGGCTCACACCATTCAGAGAGGAGTGCTCAGCCTGAGAAAGATGGCTCCTGCAGTATGGAAATGACTCAGCATAGGGATCCTGGCCACTGACCCTTCAGTTCTCTCCCCAGAGCCACCAGCTTCAGACTCTCCTCACATGTCTCTGGTCTACTCTTCCCTCTCTCTGCCACAGTCCAGGGTAAGTGGCTGGAAATGGAATTTTTGTGCTTTGGCCCTTTTAAAGGCTCTCCATTTCCAGCCGTCTCTCCCTGATAGACAGAAACCCTGCTGCTTTCCATAGCTGTATGATACTTGGGTTCCTTTCCTTGTTCTGGTGCTGTAGGCTGGGGAACCCAGTTTGGGATTTAAACCCCATGCTTTTCAGGGGGAAACCCCTGGCCACTGAAATATCCCTCTAGAACTTCAGCTGCTGGGACCCCAGCCAGCCCTCTCTTGTCTCCTCCACACTCCCTACCAGTCATGTTGCGATAAAGTGGTTTCTTCTGCCTGTCCTTGGTTATAAGGCTTCTCTGCAGCTAGTGTTTGGTTGGTTATTCAGGATGATTTTTCTGTAATTTAGTTGTAATTCCAATTTGGTCCTAGGAGGAAGTTAGTGTAGTTTCTACTTGTTTCTCCACCTCTTGAGTCCTCCACCATGGATGGGCTTTTTGATTCTTTTACATATATGTGCTTTCTGCCACCTTTGTACAGCTTCTCCATGATGTGGACCTTAACCCCTCCCCAGTCTTAAAGACACTGGTAAATAATCAATCATCTTTCTCTGAAGCCTTTCCAACTTCTCTGTCCACCAAAAATAGCACTTTGCTCATATTACTTACAGCAATTTCAGTGATTTTTCTTGGCTTCATGTTTTTCTGAATTATAAGTTTGTCAGAGGCAGAGATTATTTTTCATTTCATTTTATAGCTTTTGGCACTTGGCTATCTGAAAATGGAGATTCAGTTGTTACTGAATAAATCAATCCATTGTTTTAACTTTTTTAATTCTCTGATTCACCATAAATGCAAAAGTCTTGGCATATTTTATAAATAAAGCCCCAGATTATAAATTAAGAACTGTAAAGTAAAAATGAGTTCTACATTCTGTAGATTAAATTAATAGTATATGACCATCTCAACAAAATATACCTTGAAAATTGTGATTCATTTCTCCTATTATTCTAGTATACCTGTCCTCTCATGATGACTCTGACTTACTAAACATTTCATAATTGATATAACAGAGTTTACGACCTTTTGAATTTTCTTGACCATTGCACCAGCAAAATTATTGAGATGGGTCCAAAGCTGTATTAACTGGGTGAAACCCCCCAAGTGTAATTCCCAGAGTTAGACGACTTGTGTTTGGGTCACGTTATTTACCAGTGTTTGGGTCATTGGTGCTTCACTTCTCTGGGCCTCATTTTCCCACTCTCTAGTTGAGCTAACCCCACAAATACTGGTGTCACTACTCTGATATTCAAAGTGTTATGTTAGACATCGAGTTGGAGGTTTTGATTCACCAGACAAAAGTAATGTAGTTGTAAGCTTTCCCCCATTGTGGATGTCCTCAGCAGGACTCAATCTCTCTTGTTTACTGACTATACTCTTTTATATGTGAAAATAAGGTTCTTCCCATGGTAAAGCAGAACATCTGGTAACACATATTCAAAGCTTATGATTCTAACAGGCTGACTTACACTTTGTCAAAATTCTTAGAGCAACTGTCATTCATAGGTGTAACATGACTTTTTTTTGGTACAGCTAAGATGATTACTTTAATGAAATGTGGGATTTAGAGTGTATTTTGAGTGTTGCTTATATTTTAGGATCTCATCAGCTGATTTTAATGTCATCTCCTGTGACTATTAATAAAGTTATCAAAATGTAGGCAGTAAAATGTTTCCTTAATCTGCAAATTAAATGATTTGTCCCTGTAACATAAAGAATTCTGTTCTTGTTCTATCTTGGCTGCCGTGGCTCTCTGGATTGAGTGCTTGCTGTCCTGTGACCCAAAAGGTCACTTGTTCGATTCCCAATCAGGGAACATGCCTGAGTTGAGGGCCAGGTCCCCAGTTAGTAGCATATGAGAGGCAACCAATTGATGTATCTCTCACACATCAATATTTCTCTCCCTTTCTTTCTCTCTCCCTTCCCCTCTCGCTAAGAATAAATAAATCTTTTTTACAAAAAAAATCTGTCCTTATTCTTTTTTTTAAATTTTATTTATTTATTTTTAGAGAGGGGAGAGAGAGAGGGAGAGAGACAGGGAAGGAGGGAGGGAGGGAGAGAGGGAAAGAAACATCAATGTGCAGTTGCTGGGGGCCATGGCCTATAACCCAGGCATGTGTCCTGACTGGTCTGTTCGTATTCTTTATGAACTGATGATATGATCAGATTCATTCATGTATGAATGACCATACTACTGCTTGTGACATTAGTCTTAAAATAGCCCTTGTGGGCCCTCTAAGTAGGTGGGTTCTCTTGGAGTCATGTTTGTAAATTGTAATTTTTACTTGTTTCTGATTGTAACTGATCATTTATTCATGGTACCCCCTCAGTGACATTTGTCCATAAGCAACACCATTCTTACCATTAATTATGCTAAACTCTCTATCATCATTATCCGATACTTATTTAGAATTTACTGTTCATTAACCATAATGCTAAGTGTTTTTTACATAATTACCTCATACCTCCAACAATTCTCTAAGATAGTATTTTTATCTTGTCTTATATATAAGAAAACTGAGGTTCAGAGATGGCAAATGATTCTCCGAGGGCACACAATCGTTTAACTCCAGAGTCTGTATTGTTTAGACTGCTGAGCTGTGCTGTCTCCATCTACCTTGTGGAGTTATCAGATGGGAACTGTATACAAGGGACCGCATGAGACTGAAATGCTTCCCAAATGGCTCCTGCAAGCTCACACGGCCTCCTTGGTCATTGTCCTATAGGTCTGGTGAAGCCTCCTCTAAAACGATCTCGATCTGCACCTGATGGAGGAGATGAGGAGAACCAGGAGCAGTTACAAGACCAGATTGCTGAGAGCAGCTCGATAGAAGAGGAGGAGAAGACAGATAATGCCACCCTCCTGCGTCTGTTAGAGGAAGGAGAAAAGGTATTGTGCTTCTAAAAAGTAAGGATTGTATTTAAGTAACTTGTTTCCATTTTACAAGACTAGTTGATAGGGTGGCAGAAGATGAATATTTCAGCCTCTGTGATGAAATACAATATTAAACAACATTTTGGGTTCAGTACTCTGTTCATGCCATTTTCAGGATTGTCTGACCTAGCAGAGCACAGTAAACAGTGTGAAGTTTCACCAGATACAATATTAACAGTTGGCACGTAGTTCACTATCTTCCTCTACAGCCTTTATTAGGCTGCAGTTCTTGCTATAATTCTCTATTCCAAACTCATGTACACATCCCATTCTGGCATTGTATTAATACTTTTTTCTACACCTCTGTAATTCCAGAAAACACATTCAAGAAGCTTCATCCAGTCTGTACTATCTCCTGCAGCCTTGTACTTGACCCCTACTCTCCTTCACTCATAGAATATTACCTTGCCTTCCCATTTCTCTCAACCTCCTAAACCTTGCCCATCTTTCCAAGTTCATTTTATTGACTCTTTTTTTGTAGCCTGTGCCCCCTGCAGTATTGTGTGTCTTGCAGTTTCCAGCATCTTTATTTCCTCATTCTGTACTTAACTCATTGTCACCTTTGCTAAAATGCCCCTCTCTCCATTGTTTGCATAACCTCTCCTTGCAACTCCCATTGATGCAGCCTCATTGATTTGAATGTCTTTAATACTCAAAATGTAAAAAGTGTTTCCTGACTGTTTTTGCCATCTCAGTCTTGATTAGCTACCCCTCCTGTATGCTTTTATAATACCTTGCGTATATACTGTGATTTATCACATCATGATGATTTGTTCCTGTGTCTGTCTCTGCCCATAGAAAGAGAGCTTCTGACAGACAGGCGCTGTTTGTTATTTCTGTCCTGTTGTTTCACACAGCTCCAGTCTCCTAACAGACACCAATAAATCTTTGAATGAAGGAGTGATTGGTTGAGTAGATAAAGGGATAAATGAATAAGGAATGACTAAATGTATAGTGATTATCCTCTTTATAAAGGATGGTCTTTTTGCCAGTTATATTAGATCTTAGAATAACCCTTGAAATTTTACCCACTAAGAAGTAGTAACCAGAAATCAGAATATAACTTCAAAAATTCTGTCTGAATGCATGGCCTTGTTAATCTAGAATGAGAATATTTTTAAAAATCAAAAGTATATTAGGTATGAAGGAAGCACAAGAAAGGCTCTGGGGTCTTAGGAAATTTTCTGTTTCTTGATTTAGATTCTGGTTGCATTATATTTAGCATTTGAAAATTCAAGCTGTGTATTTATGAAAAACATTTTTCTTTATGTATGTTACACTATGATAAAGCTATTTAAAAAGCACATCAGTATTTTTTCTGCAACATTCTACATTTTCATTATAGAAGTAGTTCAAATGTGGCTATGAAAATTGACTCATATTTGTATATTTTAGAGAAAATTATTTTCTAGTGCTGTTATTTGTTAAACTTTTAATCTCATGAGTACACTTTTTTCTCTAATTGCTTTAAGTTTCAATAGTGCAGGAAGTGTATTCAAACTGACATTCATTTGACATTTGTTTGCCTCTGGATTAGTTGTTGATTTTTTTCCTTGATTCATATTGAACTGAGTTTAAACAAGAAAGAATTGTTACTAAGGACATGTCCTGCTCATTGGAAAGAAGACAATACTTACATTGAGAAGTTTAGCAACTCCTTCCTTCTGTGAGGAAAAGACTACTACTGCCAATTTGGGCTTGTTATAAAGGCACAGCAAACAGTCTGCCAGGCAGGCAGGATCCAGGTTGGAGCAGAGAGGGACAAATGCCCCAGCTCTAGTTCCAAATATTGTTATGGGAAAAGGAAGTGAGCTGTGTGGAAGACAAGACAGACAACAACTGCTAACATGGTTATGTACATTATCTTGCTCTCATGACCAGTGTACATTTGAAATTTACAAAGACACAGAAGTCCAGAGAAATTAGGAAACTTGGTTAAATCTATAAGTAACAACTGCTAATTCACTCAGGATTGTTAGGCTCTGCAGACCTTTTTCTTTTTTCATTTTTCTTTTTAATTTTATTTATTGATTTAAGAAAGAGAAAAACACTGATTTGATGTTCCACTTATTTAGGCATTCATTGGTTGATTCTTGTATGTCCTCTGACCGTAGATCAAACCCTCAACCTTGAAATATGGGGACAACACTCTAACCAACTGAGCTTCCTAGCCAGGGTTGCAGACCTTTTTCACTCTGTATCCTCCTGCCTCACAAAAGGCACAATTCTGATCTGTTTACATGTATGCCTCAATACCCTTTCCTGCCAAGTTTCTAACTTGTTTATCACTTGTAGAACCTCAAACATATGTGCCCGGCTTATAGTGAGTACTCAGTGAATATTGAAAGAAAAGGATGAATGGATGCACATGGGTGGATAGGAGTGATTGGTTGTTTCCTTTTACTGAGATCAACTGCAAATCAGACTATTGTCTTAGCAGATTCTTCCCAATATGCTTAAACTCAGATTTCATATGCTTAGCTCAGGGGATGCCATCACAGAGCAATAACTCAGTAAAGACCTGTTTACCCATGAAACCTTTTGCTTCAGTTATATCAAAAAAGAAATTATCTCAGATTTTTAAAAAATCTGTATTAATGAATGTATATGGTTTTCTTTCTAGATCCAACACATGTACCGCTGTGCTCGAGTACAAGGCCTAGATACTAGTGAGGGGCTACTTCTTTTTGGTAAAGAGCATTTTTATGTGATTGATGGATTTACAATGACAGCAACAAGGGAAATAAGAGATATTGAGACTTTACCTCCAAAGTAAGTAAATGAATGAAGAGACACAAAGTACAGCTATCCCTAGAAAACAACATATTCAAATAGATTTGTTCATCCAAAAATTGTGTTTTAAATAATATTACCTCTCAGTTGGTATGCATCTGTTATCAAATATTCACAAGGGTAATTGTTATTTACTGATAATAAAGAAAAAAATTTCCTTTTATATCAATGAAAACTAATTTATGGCTGAATAACATTAGACACTTAATTCCTTATATTTCAAATTGTTCTTTCATTTTTTTCCTTTGGACCTGTTTTTTTGTTGTTGCCTTTTTTCCACTACAATTTATCCCCCTTATACCTCTTCCACTTCCACCTGCCCCACCCCCACAGTCACCACACTGTGGTCCACGTCCATGAATCCTTTTTTTTTTTTGCTCACTCCCTCCACCCTCTAACCCCACCCACCAAGAACTGTCAGCCTGCTCTCTATCTGTGAGTCTGTCTCTATTTTGTTCATTAGATTCACAATGCGTGAAATCATGTGGTATTGGGCTTTCTCTGACTGGCCTTATTTCACTTAGCATAATGTTCTCCAGATCCATCCATGCTGCCGCAAAGGGTGAAACTTCTTTTTTTTTTTATGGCCAAGTAGTAGTCCATTGTGTAAGTGTCCCGTAGTTGTTTTAGCTATTCATCTGCTGGTGCACACTTGGACTGCTTCCAAATCTCAACTGTTATTTAAAAAAAAGCTGCAATGAACATAGGGGTGCTTATGTTCTTTCAAATTAGTGTTTCGAGTCTCTTTGGATAACTTTCCAGAAGTAGGATTGCTGGGTCATAAGGCAGATCTATTTTTAATTTTTTGAGGTATCTCCATAGTGCTTTCCACAGTGGCTGCACCAGTCTGCTTTCCCACCAACAGTTCAGAAGGGTTCCCCTTTCTCCACATCCTCGCCAGCACTAAAATGTCAGTACAAACACAGTTATAAAGAAAATGCAGGTAGGTGCACAATATTCTAACAGAGGAAAGAGCATCCATGTCCTCTGAGTGCCCTACAAACAGTGTGACTGCAGCACAGGCAGGAATTAAGTAAGTTTTATCCATCTTCCTTTTCTTCTGCCAGACAAAGCTAGAAGGAAGATAAAAAGCTAAAGGCTTAGAAAGTCAACATGTTCTTCTCTTCCTTTGACATTTTGAACACCTTACACTGTTGAAGTAGACATGGCACTGCAGTTCATTCCCAGGATATATTTCAAATAATTACTTTCAACAACAATCAGGGCCACATATGACTTTCATGGGCCTCTTCTCCATATAAAAATAATAAAAACTGTATTTTATGACTGTTGGTTTAAAGATGAATATATTTATATCATATATTAAAATATTTTCTTTCGCCTAGTTATTATTTTTCTGATTTTAAAGACATTAAAACATTTTCTTGAGCTCCTAGTACTTAGACCTGGGCACTCTGCCTGATAAGATAAGTTGACCCTGATAGCAATAATGGGATTTTTTTAAATTAACTTCATCAAAGGAGGTGGTTTATATGCGGAGTAGCTGACAACTTATTCTCTTAAACATATTTTTTGAACTGAAATTTCTGATATACTGTTCCCTAGTATATAGGTTAAATATATTCCCGTGTTTATATGTTGAAAATAACAGCTTTTGTTGGACTGCAAATTTGTCTCTTGCTGTGTTTTTGTTTACATCCTTTCTCTTGGCTGCCTGTAGTATGCATGAGCCCATTATCCCTAGAGGAGCCAGGCAAGGCCCCAGTCAGCTCAAGAGAACATGCAGCATTTTTGCATATGAAGATATCAAGGAGGTACATAAGAGGAGGTATCTTCTGCAGGTGGGTTGATTTAGTATTACTAAATGTTTTGTCATGTTCCTTCATTCAGAGGATGTATTATTTTAAAATTGGCACATGCCATGAAAACCCTCTATAGGACCTGCATTATCCTCTAGAGTATTTCTTAGGTTATTCCTTAAATTTGGTTATGTGATTAGCAAATTCATATTACATGGACACATAACTCTGAATAATGCATCTTTTTAAAAAAGTACAACTTAAAACATTATAATTGCCTTTTAATTTAAAATTTATACCCTCATTATAATTTTACAAAATTATAACTTTATAATTATTTTATTTTACCATTATTCTATTATTAAATATTTTAGAAGCAAATTGAGAACGCATTCACAACAAATTGTCTCTGTTTATTTTGTAATTGAATCTGCTAGGAATTTATGATTCAGTGTTCTTCAGTGAGTTAATTTTTTTCAACATTGTAGAAATTGGTAGTGGAAAAGTTAATATATAACCTTATTTTTGTTTTTCTTAATGTTTTTTTCTCTGATCATTTCAGCCTATTGCTGTGGAAGTTTTCTCTGGAGATGGACGAAATTACCTCCTTGCTTTTCAAAAAGGAATTAGAAATAAAGTCTATCAAAGGTATTGTTTATTACAGATACTTCATAATGCTATGCTGGGAAGAGATGCAAGGGAAACTATTATTAGTTTAGGTAGTTTTTAAAAATCTAGAATTTAGATCAGTGAATTAACTTCTTTGAAAAAAATGTTTCATTATTGCCAACCTCTTAAAACAATGTTTTTCTAACTAGCTTTATAATGATGCTATTTTATTTTGAAATGCCTTTTTTTCTTCTGGTAACTATAGTTATCATCAAAAGCTACTTTCATCACTAACTCCTATGTCTACAGATGTAAAAATGGATGCTGAAACTGTAGCTTTAAAAATTATACTCTAGGTTCAAAATAGGCTTTCTTCACATTGAATAAAGGGACTGAGTTTCCTTGGAAACTACATTCATATGAGACTTTCTCTGAACTTGGAAGGGAAGTTGGATGCCTTCATCACTGAAAAAGTAGCACAGCAAAATAAAGCAGTCAATCTAATGTAAACATATTTTACTTTTGGTAAAATATATTTACAATTTTACATTGTAAAAAGCAGTATATATCCATAGCACTCAAAGATATTTCTGTTAGATGTATGAATAGTAAGGCTTTTATGAACTGATTATAGATATGAGAGACCTTCTCTTATTATTTGAAGGGTGGTATAGATGCTGCAGCCGGCCCTCTAGTAAGGGAAGTTTTGTATTTTAAGTGATTGCCATGAGGAATGACTTATATCAAGCAACATTGCTTATCATTACACTACAGTAATATTACCAGCAAGCACCTGGGGGTAGGGTGGTTCTTTGAATCAAGGGGTTGTGCATGTGGATTGGTAGCTCACATATGGGAAGAACTAATAAAGTGACTGAAATTTTAATTATCTGGTTTTAATCTCTAAAGGAGATACTGTTTTCAACGCTAAGAAATTATTTACTCTTCATAACTAGACACCATTACAAGGAGATAAGTTTCTCTGAGAAATTTTTGTGTCCACATTCATTCCAAGAATTTCCACATAATTCTCTTTGCATTTAAAAAAATCGATGTTGACATTGTAAGCAACTGAAAAAATTTTTTAGAGTATCACATAAGTTTCTTATCTGTGTGTACCTTCATTTGTTCAATGACATGTCTGTTCTGTCATTTGCTTAGCTATCATGATTTTTTCATGTCTTGTGCATATTTAGCTGTTAATCACTCTGGGACTTCATTAGGTTGGCTCAATTCCTGTGAATTAGTGTTGCAAGGCCTTTTCTTCTGGTAACATGGCAGCATAAGTAAAAATCCCTAATGACTGGTTTTGCTGTGGACCTTTGTTACTTGGCTTTGGAAGGCACCATCTTATCTATTTTTTGTAACAGTATTCTAACTATCATGTATCCCTGTTGCCTGCCATTTACTGGAAAATGGAGAGGTAAATGCAACAAATAAGATGTAAATGAACTATCCATCCTTTATTTTATTTTATTTTATTCTTGTTTATTCTATTACAATTGTCCCTATTTTCCCCTTTTGCCCTCCTCCATTCCTCTCCACCCCCACTCCCACAGTATATTCCCACCCTATTGTCCGTGTTCATGGAGCTTTCATACATACTCTTTGACTAGTCCCTTCCCCTTCTTTTCACCATTCCCCCCAACTCCTTTCTTCTGGCAGCTGTCAGTCTGTTCTCTATTTCCATGTCTCTGGTTCTGTTTTGCTCATTAGTTTATTTTTTTTTATTAGATTACTCTTGTAAGTGATATCATATAGTATTTGTCTTTTATCTACTGGCTTATTTCATTTAGCATAATACTGTCCAGTTCCATCCATTCTGTCACAAAGGGTAGAAATTCTTTCTTTCTGCTGCATACTATTCCATTGTGTAGATGAACCATAGTTTTTTCATCCATTTATCTATTGATGGGTACCTAGGCTGTTTCCTACTTGGCTACTATAAACAGAGCTGCTGTGGACATTGGGGTGCATAAGTTTTTTGAATTGGTGTTTTGGTATTATTAGGGTGTATTCCCAGCAGTGGAATCAGTGGATCATAAAGCAGTTCCATTTTTAGTTTTTTGAGGGCACTCAATACTGTTTTCCACAGTGGCTGTACCAGTCTGCATTCCCACCAACAGTGCACTAAGGTTCCCTTTTCTCCATAACCTCACCAGCACACAAAGCAGTATTTTTGACAATATATCTCCCATGCAAGGGAAATCAAGGAAAAAAACAAATGGGACTGTATCAAATTAAAAAGCTTCTGCACAGCTAAAGAAACCATCATCAAAATGAAAAGGCAGCCAACTGTATGGGAGAACATATTTGCCAATGATACATCAGGCAAGGGTTTAATCTCCAGAATGATAAAGAACTTACATGACTCAACAATCCAATCAATCAAATCAAAAAATAGGCAAAGGACTTAAATAGACACTTCTCCAAGGGGGACATACAGAAGGCCCAAAGACATATGAAAGGATGCTCAGCAAAGGATGCTCAGCATCATTAGCCCTTGGAGAGATGCAAATTAAAACCACAATGAGATATCACCCCACAACTGCCAGTGTGGCCATCATTAATAAATAGTCTTCCTTTCTTAAGCTCCCACTAGATTCTAACTGAGATTTCATTTCCAATTTTATGCTGTTTTTAAATTTCCCAGGTTTTTGGCTGTAGTGCCATCTCTAACGGACAGTTCAGAGTCAGTGTCTGGACAACGACCGAACACAAGTGTGGAGCAGGGGTAGGTCGATTTAATAGTAAAATTAGAATGTTTTGATCGATTTCCTTGGAGTCTTTTAAGCATGCATATATGCCTATATGCATAATTGAGTACTTACTATACAGATTTCTGTTCTGCTTCTTCCATTCAGTGTTTTATGTAAATATTTCTCCTGCTTTAAAAAATTCTTCAGAAATATTACTGTATTTGCTGCCTATTCATCATATGTATAAAACATCCTTTTATTTGTGGATATTTCATTTTTATCATGTTCCTTTTTTATAATAGTGGAAATGTGATTCCTGATTATTTTTTAGAGTAAAGAAAGTCCCCTTAGTAAAATAAAGGGGTGTGAATTTGAAGGGTTTTGGTACATAAAACCAACTGAATTTCCATAAAAATTATACATGTTTATATTCCACTATTTGTGAATAAGTTTAATTATTTCCATAACATGTTTGTCAAATTTTTATATTTTTTAAATTTTTACTGATTTTATAAAATGTTTTTCTTTAGTTTTTAAATGTGTATTCTTTTATTAGTAGTACTAGAGCTCTATAAATGTTTGTTAGCCACTTAAAATCATCATTTGTGAATTATATATAACTTTTGACCTTTTTTTTTCTGAGTTTCGTGGTGGTGATGGTGCTTTGATTACTTTTTCTTTTAATTGAGATATAATTGACATACAACATTTGATTAGTTTCGGTATACAATATGATGATTTGATGTTTTTTGTATATTTTGAAGTAACCACCACAGTAATTAGATAGTTAACCTTTCCTCTTGAGTTTTTACTATTAATTTTTATGGAATTTTTCTAAAATAATGTGTTACTCTTATGCTTGTCATGTTTGTTGCAAATTGCCTAGTTTTCCTCTTAATTTTTTTAACATTTAAATTTAAACTTACACTTTTATGTGTTCAAACCTATCAATGGATCCTTTTGCTGTTTTCAGCTGCTGCTGCTTTTAGAAAGTCCTTTTAGGTAATGCAGCCATTTTAAGAATCCATATACCCACTTCAATTTACAGTCACTCAGGACTTCATGTCCTTTATAATCCACTGGAAGAGAAGCACTGCTTTTGGCTACAATGAATTATTGCAGCATGCAGGAAAATGACTTAAAACATTAGTGGAGATTCTGCAATTTGTACATAAAATTTGAGTCCTGGTCTGTATTATGTCTAAAAATATTAAATTCGTATATTTCTCTTTAGGTTGTTACTTTTATTTTTCTTTAGCTGAGATTTAGCAAATACAAATGCTAAATATATGCTTTTGTCAGCCTCAGAAACATGTTCTGTTTCTAGTCATCTGCATTATTAATATAAACACAGAAAGTGGAGGTTCCCTTAGAGCACAGTGAGCCTTTTTTCTACTTGTGATCAAATTGCTAGTACTTTTACTGCCTGGATAATCTTAGCTTGCTATATTATTTCTACTACTGTTTGTGGTGAATTGGCAGCTCTTAAAGAACTTCTAAAAGCTCAGAGGCAAGAAGCAGATATTTGTTTCCAGCTTTAATCTTCTAATTGTTCCCTTTGTTATAAACTTGAGGAGTGATCGTAGCTCTTTTTTTAAGGGAAAGTACCCTCTGTTCCGCTTTTCCTAATGGGAACAATTTGTCCAGGAGTGCAAAGAGTGTCTCTACCATTGAGCTGAGTCTATTAATTTCCTTTCAGACAATAAAATATATAATTAAGTGTTTGCCTACTGGTTCAGTAACTACTTTATAATCTTCAAAATATTAATTAGCAGTATTATAGAGCTGTTAAGCCTAAAGAAGGGCTTTATAGCATTCTAGAAAAGGCTACTATCAAAAAAAAGTCCTTAGCCCTGGCTGGTGTAGCTCAGTGGATTGAGCACAGGCTGCGAACCAAAGTGTCGCAGGTTCAATTCCCAGCCAGGGTACATGCCTGGGTTGTAGGCTATAACCCCCAGCAACCGCACATTGATGTTTCTCTCTCTCTCTCTATCTCTATCTCCCTCTCTTCCCTCTCTAAAAATAAATAAAATCTTAAAAAAAAAGTCCTTAATATTGAATGACATGAGCAGGAATGACTTTTCTGTCAGTATATTCATATTCTCATTCACTTATCGACATCTCAGGAAATATGCAGTGCAACTACAATGTACAAAATACTGTGTACTATTTCAGTTATTACAACATAATGTATTTAAATCCTTTTACGTAATGATTATTGGAAAAGGTAGAAGGTTGGACTAGATGGATGTTTTTCAAACTCTGGCCATAACCCACAGTAAAAAATACGAGGCCTATCCAGAAAGTATGCAGCCATGTAATATGAAAAATAGAGGTATTTATTAAACAAGACACAAGATACAAAAAACATACACAGGACAATTATACCTCAGTCCCCTTCAAAGTAGGCACCTTTGGGACCTCACGTAGTTCTGATTACCATCAGCTGCCCCATCATATTTTCCTGAATCTCATCGACAGTCTGAAATCTCTTCCCTTTCAAAGGTGATTTTAGTTTTGGGGAAAGTCAAAAGTCACAGGGCACCAAATCTGGGCTGTAGAGGGGCTGGGCCACCTGGGTGATTTGATGTTTCGCCAAAAAACTCTGCAGGAGACATAATGTGTGAGCGCTGTGTTGCCACAGTGAAGCTGCCAATCACCAGTTGCCTATAACTGCAGCCTTCTGAATCATCCAGATAGTTTCCGCAGAGGAATGCTCAAGCTTAATGCAGAGTTTGATGTACATTCTTTGCTCTACTTACTCAGTCATTTTGAATGTGACAGCCACACAGCACACATGCTCACTCAGTGGCATCTACTGTCCCCCCCTCACTAGTACAGTGAGGTCATCATTGTCTGCATGCACATCCCAGTCCACTCTCCTTGGCTGCCAATTTACATCAATGTTGTGCAAACCATTCTCGTTTTATAAATAATGGCTGGAGTCTTTCCGGACAGACCTTGTATATTCTACAATGCATCCCAGGACACAAATTGAATTAGAAAAACTAAGATGAAATGTGCTGAAAATACTTTCCATTACTATCTGTGTTGCCTTCCAATATTCTATTTCCTTTTGTTTGATTCCATGTCATTTCATATTTCAAATGCTAACTAACCCACTAAACTGATTTTATGACCTAATAAAATCAGGTCCTCCATAGTTTGAAAAATTCCAGGACATGGTGACTTAAAATTTTCAACATTATCATTAGTCAGATTTAAAATGCTATTGCCACCCTGGCTGGTGTAGCTCGTGGATTGAGTGCTGGCCTGAGAACCAAAGGGTTGCCAGTTTGATTCCCAGTCAGGGCATATGCCTGGGTTGCAGGCCAGGTTCCCAGTGGGAGTATATGAGTGGCAACCACACATCGATGTTTCTCTCCCTCTATTTCTCCCTCCCTTCTCCTCTCTCTAAAAATAAATAAATAAATAAAATCTTTTTAAAAATAAAATGCTGCTGCCTACAATTTAATATTTTTTGTTTTCAGATCTGGGTTGCTTAGCACTTTGGTTGGAGAAAAGTCTGTCACTCAGAGATGGGAGGTAAGCCTCCTTCATAATTTATAGTTGGATAGTGTAAATCATATAGTTAAAAGCACTTTAATAACCCATAAAATATGTTCCATAGCAAAAAGAAAAGTGTTTGTTCTTTGGAGAAAAAAATGTTGATGTTCTGAAATCTATAAGAAAAGAAATTGTCCTTTACCTCACTTTGCATATCATTTTTAAAAGTGAACATAGTGGAGATCATTGATTGCTCTAAAATAAACCTCTATTTATCTTTCTCAAGAGAGGTGAAATAAGTAACTTCCAGTATTTGATGCACTTGAACACTTTGGCTGGCAGATCATATAATGATCTCATGCAATATCCTGTTTTTCCTTGGATCCTGGCAGATTACGACTCAGAGGTAAATCTCAAATCATTTTGTGCAAGTGGAACACATTTGAAAGTAATTAAGAGATAATGCAGTGGCTCCAGTGTTTTATTTGCTTTATAGTTTAAAGTTCTCAGCAGCACTTATTCCAAGAGGATGAGAAGAACTTTAGCTTGGGCTTATACAGAATGTGGATAATTAACAAACTTCTTGGGCATTAATTCACAACTTCTGTTTGGTTTCTTAAGTGCTAATCAATCTGTATCCACTGGTGGATGCCTCTCTCTTATCTACACTGCAGCCAGTTTCATAAACACAAATCTAATTGTCATCTTCCTGTTTAAACTAATTCAGTGAGTCATCATCGAAATTTGAAGAGAATTTAAAAACCTCTGTAGCATTCCCTTTACAAAGTAGCTCTTACAAATCTATCCTTTATTTACTCCCAGGATTGCTATTCTGGGCTCCCCTGTTAGTCTCCTGATGTATGCCCCCAGTAGCTCTGCAGCCGCTATATGCTCCTGGTGTGGAATTCTCCCCAGTGCTCATGCACAGCTCTCCCACTTACAGATTCACCTGGCTAAGCTCCATTTCACCCTGCAAGACACACATAAGTATCACCTCTGGGGAGCCTTCTGTCCTCTCCTCTTCTTGGATTCACACACTGCCTTGAAGATGTATTGTGGTATTTTGTTTCATAGCATGTCATAATCATGACTTGTGTCTGGCCCTACTTGACTGAGGTCCTTGAGTGCCAAGACTATTTTTTGTGTCTCTTAATTCCCAACATCTAGAGTAATGCCTGGTACTTAGTATATGCTTTAATGTTTGTTGAATTAACAAAAACAATTAATGAAGTATTTTGCATATGGAATTTGAGGGGACAAATGTACTAACTTGACTTATATTCATAAATGTGGATCAGTTTCTCCTGCCCAAGGCTTTTAAAATACAAGTTTGGCAAAATTGGTCAGCCTTATGCCTTATAAAAGGAATACAAATTAAATATCCCACAGGTGCATATTTCAAATTTCTACTTTTAAATCCTTCAGGAGGTAAATTTCGGTTTCCTTTCAAATATGTGAATTACGTCAACTAGAGATGAGTGTTTGAAATAATCCGTGGCAGGGTAGTCTGAAAGATTCCATCTCTGTTGGAAAGTTACTTGATCTTGTTTGATGCTGTGTTTTAGATGTGAACGAACTACTGACTGCTCTATTTTCACTTCCCAATCACCTCTAAGAAGGAAATGCTCAGAAGTGAAGTTAGAGTGAAACAGAGGAAGAGGGGAACAGAACAGCAAGGAGATTTGATCCTCCAGTTATGCGGGTGATGGGGGATAAAGATGAATTGGAGCTTTTGTGTCCAGAGTCTCCTCCTGTGTCCTTGCCAAGCATGGGAAGGATTTTCCCTCCTCCTCCTCTGCTCCAAACATGGATCCTGAGTGCCTTCCTCTGTGAACACTTAATTTCCAAAGTAGTTGCCTCCAAATTGAATCAGTTCACAAATTGCCATGTGCCTCTCTGTAAAGTGAGACTGACCAGTAGGTACATAGCCTTGTTTTGGAGTCCAGCTCTGCCAAGGTGACCTCACATATGCTAGCACATTTATGAGTCACCATAGTCTGCTGTTGCTGCCATATGTATCTATGATGGTAAGGATAAAGGATGTATAGTGCTGTGTTTTGTTCTGTATTTTAGGAGGTAGATCTTACTAACCCCAAGACATTTAGAAACCTGGCTAAGCCGATGGGAGCACAGACAGATGAACGATTAGCTCAATATAAGAAGCGATATAAAGACTGGGAAGATCCTAATGGTAAATAACTTTTCTTGTCATTAGACTTTGTACCTAATTTCAAAAGTCAGCCATTATTTAGTGGTCTGACATCTGTGCATCTTTCCACAAATTGCTTATATATCATTACATCCGTCTATGTTATATATCCATATATCTATACAACTATCAGAGTAGAAAATCAGGTTTTATATGACGACTTAAGGCCCTGCCTAGAAGGGATTTTTTTAGATAGCCTGTCAGGTACTGACAGAAATCTAAGTATGTATGCTTCATATAGGGCCAAAATTTTCTATCATAACATGTCTTTAATATGAATCATATTTAGGCCAGGAACTATACTTTTTCATTTATTAACGCTCTTTTTCAAACCCTGTTGCATTACAAAAAATTAATTGACTACTTTCTGAAATACTATTCAGTGTACTTAAATTTACTATATTTAATGTTTGTCATGCATGCCTCACAAACAAGCAAAACAACGAGAGAAAAGAAGAAAAAGAAAAGAAAACCCTAAGCCTAACAGTATTCCCTATGTGGACTCTTTTCCCCCTGTCAAGGAGAGTATAAAACTTGTACAATATTTGTAGACAATTTAGAGAAATACAGATTTTCAAAGCCAGAACCTAGTGAACAGTATCTGTAAGTCAATAAATATTCTGCTTCAGTGGAGATGGTTTGCTTTTAAGAGTTATTTATTATATAAAAGCCTCAAAACACGAATTGCTAGATAGGCTTAGTTTTGGGGGAAAGGCATTGAATCATATTTACTTCTGATTACTACCACATATGTGAGCAGTAGCAGTGTCAGCATAAAGTTTTCATGGTACAAATGCCAGCACTACTGTATTTAGTGTCACAGTTACCACACATGTTAGCATTTTCAAGCCTATTAATACCGACTTTCTAATATTTACTCTGTTGTTTTCAATTATGCTTTAATCTTCTTTTGAGCAGGAGAAACTCCAGCCTACCACTATGGGACCCACTATTCATCTGCAATGATTGTGGCTTCATACCTAGTGAGGATGGAGCCTTTCACACAGATCTTCTTAAGGCTACAGGTAGAACTCTGAATTTAGAATTTTTCATTTTATACAAGCCTTCTTTCTATTTAAAATTGTTGCTTATTTTAAAATATTGTTATCCTGCTTCACAAGAAGGCTTGTGAAGTTTCAATCTCAAAAGTAATCAAATATAATTAAAGTGAAACATTGCTGGGCCAAAATTAATGAATGAACTAGAATTTATTTATAATAAAGTGCCACGGTCCTTTAGCCAAAAAAGCAAGTAGTACGTGCGGTCTGTCTGGAAAATGTCCAGCTATTGTTTATATAACGAGAATAGGTTGTGTGACATCGATGTAGCCTGGGAGCCAAAGAGGGGACTGGGATGCACATGTGTCAACAATGACAACTTCACTGTCTAGTCACTGGGGGCAGTAGATGCCCTTGAGTGATGAGCATGTGTGCTGTGTGGCCATCACAGTCAAAATGACTGAGCAAGTAGAGTAATGAATCTGCATGAAATTTTGCATTAGGCTTGAACATTCCTCCATGGAAACTATTAAGATAATTGAAAAGGACACAGCTATGGGCATCTGGCAATTGGCAGTTTCATCATGACAATGTACCCACTCATGCAGCACCAAAAACTCGACAGAGAAACATAAAATCACCCAGGTGATTCAGGCCCTCTACAGCCCAGATTTGGCACGCTGTGACTTCTGGCTTTTCCCAAAACTAAAATCACCTTTGAAAGGGAAGAGATTTCAGGCTGTCAGTGAGATTCAAGAAAATACAATGGGGCAGCTGAGGTCCGCAAATGCCTCTGAAGGGGACTAAAGTGTCATTGTCTTATGTATAATGTTTCTTGTTTCTTCAGTAAATGTCTCTTTTTCATAGTACATAGCTGGAAACCTTCTGGATGGACCTCATATGCTTTCTCACCATGTGTGTGGAATTCAGCCTGAACTGGTTGGATTTAATAAACAGTTCTTAAAAAGACATTTGCTGTCTTTTTTATTGTAATTGCTTTCCTCCATGTTCTCCTTCATTTATTCAGATAGTGTTCTAGGTGCTTAGAGGACTTCCGTTGAATAAAGACAAAAGCCCTGCCATGTGGAGCTTACATACTATTTGATTGAGGGAGATAGACAGGCAAAATAAATAAATATATTGTCAAACGTTTTAAAATACAGTAAATGCTATCAGAACACTATAGATCAGGGAAAAGGGAATGGAAAGTACAAGAATTAGAGGTGAGGGAGGTTATGATGCAGTTTTAAAGAGTCGTCAGAGTAGGTCTCCTTGAAAAGGTGACATCTGAACAAAAACTGGAAGGAGGTGAGGGGGTTGTTACTCATGGCAATATCTAGAGAAAGTGTGTTCTAGACAAAGGGACCACCAGCCCATGTGACCACCCTGAGTGTGGTGTATGCCTGAGATGTATGAGGAGCAGCACAAAGGCCAGAGTGTGTGGAACAGAGTAAGTGTGGGGAAAAGTCAGGATTGTGGCAAGCCTTGATGGCCATCGTGTGGAGGTTGGCATTTTCCCACAGTGAACTGCATCATAGAGACAAATACTCTGCCTTCTCTTCAAACATAGCACAGGGAGTTTGAGGAAGAGGATGGTGTATCTGTGAAGCTGTGTTAGCAAAAGAAATCCCATTTCTGTTTGAGTTTGTTTTATCAATCTGTATCTTTTCTGTCACCTCTCAGGTTCTCCATTTAATTCTTACTGGTATGAGAACTTCAGTGTCATATTATTTATTAAACCAGTCAAGCACATATCTAACTTGAGCATATCCAACTATAAATGACTACAGTACAGTCTTTAGGAGAGCATCATCAAAATGTGGAAGAATTCATATTCCTTATTGTGTTTTCTCTCTCTAAAAACTATTTTTTAAATGACTTTACATTTGCATTTTATTTTGATTACAAAGCAAATGCACTGAGTACCCTTTGTAAGGAATATCCCAAAAAGAATTTTCTTTTATTGGTCATTTAAAATGTTGCATATTTGACATAGGATGATGGGAAGTGGAAATATCACCCAAAATTTCTTCAGGGTGTTCAAGCCTTTGCTTGAGCTTGACAGAAGCTGTGAGGTGGGAGTGGTTCTCTAACAAAGAGGTGCCTTCTCATTCTGTCCACAGGGGGGCCACTTTGACCTGGCTGACCGGATGTTCCACAGTGTCCGGGAAGCCTGGTATTCTGCATCAAAGCACAACATGGCAGATGTCAAAGAACTGATCCCAGAATTTTTTTACTTACCAGAGTTTTTGCTGAATTCCAACAACTTTGATCTGGGTACGTAGAGCTATGTCATTATCTTAGAAATGTTGTCCAAGAAGAGACAGGTAGAAATAAGTGACTTTTCTGAAGATTGTCTGCAGTGTACACTGACAAGATGTCCTTGTGGTTTCAGCTGCTGCTAGTTACTATAATTGGATGTCTGCGATTAAATATTTTTTTCAAATAGCTGTTTCACAGCCCAGTAAATTCAATAAAATTTAAAATGTAAATTTAAAGGAAAAAAGGCTTTACTAGTTTGAAATCCAACTTTTAAAAAATGGAGAAATAGCTGTTTCAAACCTAGATCTGGGAAACATTTATAAACTGACACACATTACATCTACTGGTTAGAATATTGTTATTTTCCTGGCTGGCGTAGCTCAGTGGATTGAGCGTGGGCTGGGAACCAAAGTGTCCCAGGTTCGATTCACAGCCAGGGTACATTCCTGGGTTGCAGGCCATAACCCCCAGCAACCGCACATTGATGTTTCTCTCTCTCTCTCTCTCTCTCTCTCTCTCTCTCTCTCTCTCCCTCTCTCTCTCTCTCTCCCTCTCTCTCTCTCTCTCTCTCTCCCTCCCTCCATCCCTCCCTTCCCTCTCTAAAAATAAATAAATAAAATCTTTAAAAAAAAGAATATTGTTATTTTAATTAAAACAAATGTGAGGCAAAATTTCTTTGAAAATTATTCCAATTGAAACCCATTAGTAGTCGAGTGGTGTACCCAGATTTTTATGTTTTGTTTTAATCTTATGTATTGCTTGAGGCATTCTCAGTTTATATGCTAATATGTTTTAAAATTACAATTTCAGCCCTGGCCAGTGTGGCCCAGTTGGATGGAGTGTCATGCTGTAACCAAAGATTTTATTTATTTATTTTTAGAGAGAGGAGAAGGGAGGGAGAGAGAGGGAGAGAACCATCAGTGTGTGGTTGCCTCTTGTACACCCCCAACTGGGGACCTGGCCCATAACCCAAGCATGTGCTCTGACTGGGAATGGAACTTGGACCCTTTGGTTCTCAGGCCGGCACTCAATCCACTGAGCCACACCAGCCAGTACTGTTTTATATTTTTTATACCTCATACTTTATACTGTAGTTAGAGTTCAACATATAAATCATTACAGCATTACCTCAAGATGTTTTATAAATAGAAACTTCTAGGAACTACTCATGTCTAATCATTTGAGTGATTCTTCTTTTTAAATTTCTTAAAAATATTTTTTCCTTAGTTTACCCATCAGCAGTCCTAACCTTATGAAGTTATAGCTGCAGATCTAATGGGAAAGACAGTACGATTCTCTCAGTAGCCCCAGCAGAAGTCCTGAAATTGAGTTTTATTACCTCTGGTTGGACCTGGAGCTCACCCTCCAGTAGCTAAAGACACCAAAGTATAGGATTTAGAGTTGGAAGGAGTGATGGTTCCTGGAAGGAGCAGAATATATGGTAAACAAGGAAAAACAACGAATGCGTACACAGCATATGAATATGGCTACACATTAGTGTTGCATTACGTTCACTTACAGTTTTTCTTTGGAGAATATACTCTTTTCCCTAGAGACACCACTTTCAGAGAGACAAATATAGAAAGGTACAGAAAGGAAAAGATACCCTCAATCTTTCAGAAACACTAGATTTGTTAAAATAATCTGTGTTGCAGAAATATTTTAGCCAGACTACTGACAAATCCAACCAAATGCTCCACTTTTAAATAAGCAATGAAAGCAATAAGGGATGTGTATTTGTCATGCTCACCTTCATAACAAATCATCCTTCTCCCATGGAATCATATAAAAGCTAAAGCCATAAAACTCTAAGAGAAAAACAGAGTTAAATCATCATGATCTTGCATTTGGCAATGGATTTTTAGATAGGATATCAAAAGCACAAGCTACAATAACAGAAACAAAGAAAGATAAATTGAAATTGATCAAAATGTAAACCTCTGCATTCAAGGACATTATGCAGAAACTGAAAAGAAAACCTTTAAATATTTGCAATGATATATTTTATAAAGGCCTAGTGTCCAGAATATGAAGAACTCTTACCACTCAACAACAAAAAGATAACCCAATTTAAAAATGAGCAAAGGACCCAAAAAGACATTTCTCCAAAGAAATTAGTCAAATGTTTAATAAGCACATGAAAGATGTTCAATATCAATAGTTATTACAGAAATGCAAATCAAAACCACAATGAAGTGTCCCTTACATCTAAATATGACTTAGAATGAAAAAAAAATGCACACTCACAGAAAATACCACGGACTGGCAAAGATGTGGAAAAGTTAGAACTCTTGTGCATTGCTGATGGGAATAGAAAGTAGTTCAGCTTCTGTGGGCAGCAGTTTGGTGGTTCTTCTAAAAGTTAAACACAAAATTACCATATAACCTAGCAGTTTTACTCCTAGGTACATGTCCAGAAGAGCTGAAACAGGGAATTAAGTCCATGTACTTGCACATTCAAAGGTGCACTGTCTGCAATAACCAAATGGTAGAAACAGCCCACCTGCCTGTCAATGAATAAACAAATTGTGGAATATATGTATAATAAAGGACTTCAGCAATAAAGTATGAAGTACTGATAAATGCTGCAACATGGTTGAACCTCAAAACATGCTAAGTGAAAGAAGCCAGACACAGAAGGTCATGTAATATATGATTCCATGTATATGGAATATCCAGAATAGGTAGTTTCCAGGGGTGGGGGGGTGGTGAGAGGAATGGGCAACAACTGCTTAATGTTAATAAGGTTTCTGTCTGGGGTGATGAAATGTTGGGGCTAGTGAGGTGCAATGGTTGCACAACATTGTCGACATACTTAAATGCCACTGAGTTGTACACTTCAAATTAGTTAATTTTATGTTATGTGGATTTTGCCCCAATAAAATACAAAGCATTGGAACACTGTTTGCCTCTTCTCACAGAAAAGATAGTAAATGATTTAAAAGAAAAAGCACTTGGGTTTTTCCCCACTTCTGGAGTGAGGAGCATTCACCCCTGGTTGTCTTGTCCTCAGACCTGTAGACATATATGAAGGGGAGCTGCAGGGCGGCAGGATTAGATAGGCCACAGGCTCTCTGTCGACCTTTTTCCTTGAAGAGACATTTTAAAACTGCAGATAGTGCTCATTAAATACAATTATGTCACATAATTATGTAGGGATTATGAGCAAAATTTTGAAGAGTAGATTATATCTGAAATAGCCTGGAAATTATTACTCACTCCTCATTCTCAAAAAATTAGTCCTGGAGGGCACATCAGCAGGGCTGGAGTAAGGGTATGATCAGGGGAGTGGTTACAATAACTTGATTATTTTTTTTTCTTAAAATCCTATGGTCATTTTTCTAACCAAGTCAGGACATTCCTTTAAACAATAAACTGATTTTTATATCTCTCACTTAATATCACATTGCAAATAAGCCATGAAATAACAGTGATGAAAACAAGATTATTTCTAAGGGAAATATTTTTATTGGCCCTTACTTGGAATGCCTTTGTGTTCCAAAATTTGAACAATTGCACTTCTCTATGAAAATTTCTAATCTATTTATCTAACCAACTACTGTTAAGCTAGTGAGACAACATTTTTGTTTATAGAGTCACTTTTTACAATGATCATCTGATTTGTACCTAAGAAAATTGTATGCTAAAGTTAACTTTTTGGTGTTATTTTTAAAAAGAAGAACATATTTTCCTTAGATGCCAGTCCCATTTAATGTGTTTCATTGTGGATAGATTTCATAGCAAATGATTTATTTAATATCTTAAAGATTATCTTTGGCTATGACTTAAAATAACAAAATACATTATTTTAATAATACATTAAAATAACAAAACTGTGTGGAATTAATATCCCTTGATGTGCGCTATCACAACTTGATGTTTTTGTTTCGGCCAGGTAGCCCCATAGTCTTCCCAAACATTTTTTCTGTTAAATGATACACTAACAGCAAAAATGTTACATTTTAGATTTTCTTTCTTTTTTTTTTTTTTTTTTTTTACTATGAGAGTAAGGTTTTTTTTTTTGTCTCAACTGCCCTTTTTTTTTTACAATTTTTTTTGTTATTTGAGTATAGTTGTCTCCATTTTCCTTCCGCCACTCCCCCCAACCCCAGCCATACGGACCTCCCACCCTTGATCCTACCCTGCTTTGGTTTTGTCCATGGGTACTTTATACATGTTCCTGACAACCCTTCCTCCTTTCCCCTTCATTATCCCCTTTCACCTCCCCTCTGGTTACTGTCAGATTGTTCTTCATTTCAATATCTCTGGTTATATTTTGCTTGCTTGTTTGTTTTGTTGATTAGGTTCCACTTACAGGTGATACCATGTGGTATTTGTCTTTCACTGCCTGCCTCATTTCACTTAGCATAATGTTTTCCAGAGCCATCCATGCTGTCACAAAGGGTAGGAGCTCCTTCTTTCTTTCTGTTGCGTAGTATTCCATCGTGTAAATATATCAAAGTTTTTTGATCCACTCATTTACTGATGGGCACTTAGGTTGCTGCTGACACTTGGCTGTTGTAGATTGTGCTGCTATGAACATTGAGATGCAGAGGTTCTTTTAACTTGGTGTTTCAGGGTTCTTAGGGTATAATCCCAGCAGTGGAAGCTGAGTAAAAGGCAGCTCCAGACTGTTTCCCACAGTGGCTGCACCAGTCTTCATTCCCACCAACAGTGCACTAGGGTTCCCTTTTCTCCACATCCTTGCCAGCAGTTGTTTTGGTTGATTTGTTTATGATGGTGATTCTCACCAGTGTGAGGTGGTATCTCATTGTGGTTTTCATTTGCATCTCTCTGATGGCTAGTGATGCTGCACATCTTTTCATGTGTCTTTGGGCCCTTTGTATGTCCTCCTAAGAGAAGTGTCTGTTCAAGTCCTTTGCCCATTTTGGGGGGTTGGGTTTATTTCTGGGCTCTCTATTCAGTTCCATTGGCCTGTGTGTCTGTTCTTATGCCAGTACCATGCTGTTTTGATTACAGTGGCCTTGTAATACAGTTTGATGTCAGGTGTTGTGATCCCTCCTACTTTGTTCTTTTCTCAAAATTGCTGTGGCTATTTGGGGTCATTTATGATTCCATATAAGTTTCTGAAATGTTCTATATCTGTGAAATATGCCATTGGTACTTTAATATGGATTGCATTGAATCCGTAAATTGCTTTGGGTAATATGGACATTCTGATGACATTAATTCTTCCAATCCATGAACACAATACATGCTTCCATTTGTTTGTGTCTTCCTTAATTTGTTTCTTTAGGTTTTAGATTTTATTTCTTTAATGAAAATCTTTACAGCAAAATATGTATCAGTTCTACAGTGCTCTCTGAAGAATTTAAGGTAATCAGAAATACGAGAAACCACATATATTCCAAATATGTCAAGAAGACATTTGTACTTTCATTTCTTATGCAAAGAGAACAAACTGAAAGTTACTGAGGAGTTAGGTACTCTTTCAATAACCTCCTCCATGTGAATGGCAAATTTTGTCAAAACATTAAGATAGAAATTTGGTACTAGTTAACTGTTGATGACTCACCAAACTGTAAGCTTTCTGGAAAAGCCTACAAAAGGAAGAGTTTAGAGAAATGCTAATGGTCCGTCAAATGAGCCACCCATCCCAAGGGGATTGAATCTGAGGGGTTTTTTTGAAACTCAAAACAGTAGCCCTATAAAATGTTTCATTAAAGACTCCTGTGGTCAGTTAAATTTCAGGCATTTTGTCTAATGCACCTCCTAGCAGTACCTCTGAGGAGTCTTGCAGGAAAGAAACATGTTCAACTTTGCATAAGTCATCATTTTCTGAGGTCATTTGACTATCAGCACCCCTCAGTTTTGCTTATATGTAGTTAAATCTCTCTGAGGAAGTGAACTAAGAAGTGTTAGGGAAGTAACAGGGTAGATGATTTCTGAGGGTCCTTCCAGGTGGTAAGATTTCATAGTTCTGACAGTGCACTTAAACCCACTATTTCCCTGTTACTTAATATGAACTTATTATTTATCACATTTTTTCATTTTCTTTCATGTATCCAACTGCACAGGCTGTAAACAAAATGGCACCAAGCTTGGAGATGTTATCCTTCCACCCTGGGCAAAAGGGGACCCAAGAGAATTCATCAGAGTCCACCGAGAGGTAATGAGAGTACACTTTGCAGTTGAACTGGATTTCACTGGGTCATTGACTGTGCAATACAAAGAGGACCCTGAGCAATGTGTCACCCATTTGGTCAAGTTACTAATACGATTTTTATGATTTTTAGTTATTTTAGTTCCTGTCAACCTGTGGCCAGTTCTTTATTTTCTGAGGAATTAATCAATGTCAGGCAGTGATTGAACCTTTGTTTTGAAATTATAGGCTTTGGAATGTGATTATGTGAGTGCCCACCTGCATGAATGGATTGACTTGATCTTTGGCTATAAACAGCAAGGTCCTGCTGCAGTAGAAGCTGTAAATGTCTTCCATCATCTGTTTTACGAGGGTCAAGTGGATATCTACAACATAAATGACCCACTAAAGGAGACAGCCACCATAGGGTTCATTAATAACTTTGGTCAGATCCCTAAACAGGTATGGATAGTCTTATGATCACTGTCCTGTTTCATTTTTTTAAACACTGTAATATTTCTTTAGATGATCAGTGACCATATAATACTTAAATTTAGACTGAGTTTTCCATGAAGAGCTGTAAATATCACCCAGCAGGTTACAAGAGTATTATTTTCTCCTTCCTTTACATACAACTAAATAAATGAAATGTTGTCGTTCAAAGAGAATTTGCCCTCGCAGACTAGTGCAGGGTGTGCTTTCCTACACCTGCACAAGACCTGGCAGGGGGTCAAGAGCACACTCAGGAAAGCAGATGGTACCTGTGGGGCCTTAGTATGCACAGAGGTGGGGTTCCATCCTGAGGCCAGTAATACCTTGCTGAGTTAAAGCAGAGAAACTTCCTGGCCGTATCTAGACTTTAAGGATCATTCTGGCTAAGTCATGTACACACATGTAGTCATGTGCGTACACACACACTATCTGTAGGAGAGCCAAATTAGGAGCAGAGAAACACCTAATGAACTCGTACAGTAAGTAGTTCACTGAACAGATACTGGTTTGAATTAAAGAGGGACGATATGCTATTGATAAACACTGATCACAGGCTGAAGGATCTTAGTTAAACCTTTCTATTTTCCAAGGGTTACCTGCACAGAAACTGTTTCATTCCCTTGGGGAAAAATATTCTGAATAAGAAAAGTCAAGATGCATACACTATTGCAGGGTTTTTGTTCCACTTTTGAGTATAAGAGACAAGCAGTCTGGAAGATAAGAGTCTGGATAATAATATATTCCTAGAATATTCCAGTGACTAATATAGAGTACTGCCAAGTATAGCAACCGTAGAAAAATATAAGCCTCAGGGCCACCATATCCACACCTCTCTGTCCCCTGTCCTGGCTCCCATTGGGCCCTCATATAAAAGTTCTTCAGTGAGTGTTCATCCATGTACGTGCTTTAAAATGTAGGGGTCTTTTTATAGAACTTCAGAGGCTCATATCATTATTAACTTTTGTAGAAAATAACAGAACTCTGATAGGTAGATAAAATAAGAACAATATGGAACATGTGTAGAAGCTTGGGAGACTAAAATGTCTGTCTTTCTTTATACATAGCATTTTTTTCCTCCTGGAAATCCAGAATGTCAGATTCACAAAGTATGATTGTATTATATTCATCTTAAAGCTTATTTCGTCTAAGATTTCCCAAATATCTTCCTCTGATTTCAGTTCTCCAACAGAAATAACTCAATGAGTATTTTGAAGGTGAACAATATTTGAAAAATAGTAATCATAAATGTACAATAATACTTTTTAGCCCTGTAGAAATAATGAACAGAGATGCCAAAGACTTTCTTCTTGTTTTATTTTTCTTTACAGCATGGCAAAGTAAAAAGGCAACAAAGTTCAGACTTGCACCAAATTAGTAACACCTAAAAGAGACCAAAATGATGTTGCAGAGAAAAAGAAAGGCCATGTTGATGCCAGAAATAGCCCAATTAAACAGGATGTCTGCTTTCCCTTAGTGGCACAGCCTGGCTAATTTTTAAGTATCATTGGAAAATGATCGTCAATTGACTATAGTCTGAGTTCATTGTCAAAGCTATTATGAAATCAGTGTAACACAGTAATTCAAGCTGTGATGGTGTAGCCCTGTCCATACTTAAATGAAGGTCTGAGATACCGGGCAGCCTCCGAGCCGCTTTGGATTTCTTCCCTCAGAATGCAGTTATACTGCACCGACTGGTTGCTATGATGCATGAGTGAAATAACGTAATACCTGACCTATAATGGGGCTTAATAAATGTTAGCTTTCATTATAAAATGTGTCATCTTTTCTCATATCAGTTATTTAAGAAACCTCATCCACCAAAGCGAGTAAGGAGTAGACTCAATGGAGACAGTGCAGGAATCTCTGTCCCACCAGGATCTACAAGTGACAAGATCTTTTTCCATCACCTAGACAACTTGAGGCCTTCTCTAACACCTGTAAAAGGTAAGAAGATAGGGAATAAACTTCTGATCCATGATTCTGTGGGATCATTTATTAATCCTAATTGAGCAGTCATAACTGTGTTTTTATATTCATGTAATTTATAATAGGTACTGTATTTTTTGTGTTAAATCACTAAATACTCATTAGATTGTCTTCTTTACTTTCTGTTCTGATTTTTTTTGATTGTTGAGTTTTGTATCAAAAAGAATTGAAACATTTTCTCCCCACTAAGATAACAAAAACTCTAAATACCAAATCTTGTAGCTCAGCTTTTATATTATATAGGTAAAAAACTTCTGTCGCCTTCATTTATACATATTCTGCCTTTTTAGAAATAGTGATAAGACTGTATTTTTAATATGCCAATTAAAAGCATTTATATCTAAAAGTACTTTGTCAAGTGTATTTTCCCCCTTAGAATTTTTTAAAAAATGTATTTTTGCAAAGTGTTGAAGTTGACATCGAAAAAAATCCCAATATTGGAGCTTCAGAGTCTGGTAAATTGGACTGGGTGCCAGCTCTAGGCCATCTGCCTTGTTACACAGACTTCACCTGTGCTAGCTACAGTCACCGCCAAGCCGTGGTGCTGGAGGACTGTTTTGGTCGGCAGAGATTTGGAACAGAGCAGGGAATCTGGGCCTCTTAGAGGAGATCATGGCCTTTAGTCTGGAAGTCTAAGGATTGGCTGTAACTTGAGAGGTGCTGAAGGACTACATTGGTGGAAAGTCTCTGTGTGGCATGCTGGGGAGCACCCATGTTACTCTGTGCAGCTCCAGAGATCAGGAAAGCAGGCCTGATTGCTAGGAGCCAAACGCAAGTACTCGGAGACAGTGAGGCTAGAGGGAAGCCTGGAGAACACCGGTCAGGGTCACCATCACTCCAGCAGGGCTGTGGGAACTGAAAAGCCAAGCTCTGCCACTAAGGTTATATGTCTTAACGTGGGTGTCAGTGTGCTTGATTTGTATGAATATCTGAGATTACTTTACTATCCCCCACAGAATAATGAAGTTCATTTTCCCTGTCCCTGTTGTATGTGATGATTTGTTTTGTGTAGAACTCAAAGAACCTGTGGACAAATAGTGTGCACCGATTAAAGGCCTCTTGCAAGTAGAACAGAATAAGGGCTTATCCCACCACCTGGAATAAACTTTCGCTTGGGGGCTACGCAGACCTCAGCTGCAGGCTGGGCCCCTATGAGTCAGACAAGGTTTGAATCATTTCTCACTCATTTTGTCTCACCCTTGCGTGGCTGGATATCCTGCTTAAAAAGAGGGTAGGGCGAGCCTAGGTCAACGGCTTGTCAGCTGTTTCTCCAAGGCCCAGAGGAAGGGAGAGCTGTCTGCTTAGATCAGGATAAAGGAGCTAATGGACAAGTCCCGTTTCTTATAAAAGAAAGAAGCTTTTTGGGAAGTTGTATTCTAGGGCAAGCAGTTTCCCCCCTACTCGGAGAATTCCTCCAAAAGAACCTAGCCAGCCAGTAGTCAGCATTTCTTCCAACCAGAAGAGCCTCCTTTTGGTGAGTCATCACCTGGCCCATTTATTATTTTAGGACTCTTAAATGGCTAACAGAAGACCTGTCACCCCATCCCCCAAGTATTAGCAGCCCCGTAAGTATCTCTTGGGCAAGACCTTGTGTAATGATCCTTTAGTGCCCTGTGTTTGCCCTCTGACACTCCCCTCCTGAAAGCAAGATGGATGTAGTCTGTGCAGGTCTCTGTGTTGTACTGTAACAAATTTAGTTAACATTTTCATCAGCAGCAGTCATGTTTTCCTTTTATATTTTAACTGGCTGTGGCAAACACATCCTTTTACCGAATTATCCCACTGCACCTTACAGAGCATCATACAATCTGAACCCCATTTACCTGGACTAGAGAAAGCGGAGACCTCCATTAAGGTTTTTAGCAGCAACCATAGTTAGGGGTCTATAGCAGGTAGTTCAGAGTAGAGCTTCAGTGGAAAAGTTGCTAAATTGGAACCAGCCCAGAATGTACTCAGTCATTTGTACCTGCATAGAGATCTCTGTTCTTCACACAGTATGCTCATTGTATTTCAGACTTTTAGTACTTGATGGTATGTGTGTCTCACATCTGTTTTATTTTATAGGCAGTGACTGTTTATGAATGTTTGTCTGAGTGGGGCCAGATTCTCTGTGCAATCTGCCCCAATCCCAAGCTGGTTATCACAGGTGGAACGAGCACAGTTGTGTGTGTGTGGGAGATGGGCACCTCAAAGGAAAAGGCCAAGACCCTCTCTCTCAAACAGGTAACATAACAGGTGGAAAATATTCCGTCTCTGCTGCCCACACTCTAGAGAAATGAAAAAACCTCCTTAATTTCAAGGTGCTTGAGACATAATGGACAAAACCAAAAAATATGTGTTCTTTTGCTAGGAAGGGTCTCAAATGTAAAAGAAATGAAATCAGGAGATATTGTTTCTAAAAATGACGGAAGCTGGTCTTTTTTAAAAATCTGAAGCAAACTGTCTTTAGGAAATACATTTTAAATTATATTTAAGTACTATAAATGTTTCTATAAAGTTATATGTAAATTGAGTTTTTACAAACGAGATTATATTAATGCTGTTGATTCATATTAATTGCCTTTCTGGATGATCTTCATTCAGCTAAACATGAAATCTTTTATTCTTTTGTCTTTCTCTTTTTTCATTTATCATATCCCTAAAGATATAACAAATTCATGTATATATTCAGTAGAACCATTGATGATGTTATTAACAAGTATTTTTCATCACTTACATGCCAACTCTATTATAAATTTTTACTTAAAGCAAAAATCCTTTTATGATTAAGTGATCACCTTTTAGTATTTGGTTTGTGAGTGAATTTATTATACAATTTTTTAGTGGACTATACATATACTTTTGTTATACAAATTTGAAAATTGGTACAACAATATTTTCCATTTATTGAGCACCTACTATGTTTAGGGAACTGTGGTGAAGATTTAGAAATGTAAAATTACAGTCCTCAGAATTCTACAAGATAGTTATTAGCTCTAATTACACTTGGAAAAAACCACAGCTTAGAGAGGTTAAGATACGTGGCGACGTCACACTTAGATGTAAAGTGAGGATATAAATTGAGTTCTGTGTGACTACAAAGTTTATTTCAAAGCCAAACTCAAACAAAATATCTCTGGAAAGAATTGAACCTCTTGTACTTACATACCAAGAACCATCTCTGTAGGCCAGGAACTTCACTGGGTGCAAGGTCCAAAGGTAAGTCACATAAAGAGATACGGTCTTGACATGAGCAGATACATATAAGGCCAAAGGTGCGCTTGCTGATCCAAACTCCTGCATACAATATTGTCCATTTAGAAAATGGACTTTGAAGCTAGTGTGCCAGTAACTCTAGAAAGTATTTCTTATTAAGAACAGCCTTCTAGAGTTAACTAAGCAACAACAAGGATATCTCTATGTCCCAAATTTTAAGTCAGTTCACTATTTAAATAGTAAATTCAGATTATTGTTAGGAACTCCTAACAGTATTTTCTTCAAAATACTTATTTTCCCTCATTGCCATTTCCAAGGGTCCTGTTTCTCTTCATACTCTAGCAAGAAAGGTCTTATTCTAGTTTGAAGAAAGAATCCCTCTTGGACACAAATGTCCTGATGTCTCCAGTTCAGTGACAGGAGGTTACAGACACATAAGGACCACATTTTCCCTTTATCTTCCCAGGACCATGTACCACAGACATGCAGCTCTCACAGTATGTGCACTTTAAAAAATCCATCCAATCGTAGCTCCTTACAATGGACTTAACAGGAATTGGTGGCATAAATGAATAGATGCAGAGTATAAAGTCTATATTTTGGGGGCCATAATCGACACATCTCCACATAGAAATGGTAGGAAGAAACCCAAGCTGCGTAGCAGTTGCTGTTCTCTTCCTTCTAAGACACTGGCCCAAGTACAGAGACAGAAGTACTAAAAAATGGAGACTAGAGCCTCCAGAGTCCTCTAGGACTGCTCCTTCAGTCAGGGGGTGAGGCAAGGACAGTTGGGAAGAGGAGAGTGAAAACTCCCCACAGACTGTTGCCTGAGGCACGTACACCCAGTGCACATACCCCTTGTTTCCTGGTGCATCCAGGATCTTTGCTGTCCCTTAACCAGTACTGTCACTGTGATCAGCGTGGGTTTTTCTGTTCTACTTTGTAGGCCTTACTTGGCCACACTGATACTGTCACCTGTGCCACAGCTTCATTAGCCTATCACATAATTGTCAGCGGGTCCCGTGACCGAACCTGCATCATTTGGGACCTGAACAAGCTATCATTTCTAACCCAGCTCCGAGGCCATCGAGCTCCAGTTTCTGCTCTTTGTATCAATGAATTAACAGTAAGTAGTAAATTGCCCTTTTGGTTTATGTCTAGGAAAACAAGAAGGTCTAGCCAACATAAGAACAAAATGACTAGTTGATAAAGACTCATTTCTTTGAATTTTGTGTTGTTTGCAAAAGCAGATGGCTATTAAAGTTTGTAACTCAGCATTTTGTCTTAAAATTCATTCACTACTTGCATACTTTAATGAGCAAAATTTGGTTCAAAACAAAACATTCTAGAATAGGCATTTTTAAAAACAGAATTTGTATGATTTCTTCAGGATGTTAAAATGGCATTGAATAAAAACACTTAGCAAAGTGGGAATAGAGGGAGCATTCCTCAACATAATAAAGGCCATATATGAGAGACCTACAGCCAACATCATACTGAACAGGCAAAAACTGAAAGCTCTCCCCTTAAGATCAGGAACAAGACAAGGGTGTCCAATTTTCACCACTTTGGTTCAACATAGTATTCAAAGTCCTAGCCACAGCAATCAGACAAGAAAAAGAAATAAAAGGCATCCAACTGGGAAGACGGAAACAAAACTATCATTGTTTGCAGATGGCATGATAGTGTACATAGAAAATCCTATAGACTCCACAAAAAAACTACTCAACCTAATAAGTGAATTTGGCAAAACAGTGGGATACAAAGTCAGTATTCAGAAATCAAAGGCATTTTGATTTACACCAACATCGAAATATCAGAAACAGAAATCAGGAAAAAATTGCATTGAATACATTTTTATTTGTTTGTTTATTATGTAAAGTGAAAAAAGTAACATTTGGGTACCCAAACAAGAGAGAAATTGTGACAGAACTATTTCTAAAACATCTCAAGGTTATCAAAGGATATTATCACTTGTCTAAAATTAATATTTTATATACAGACAGATAAAATGAATGTACTAGCCTAGGAGCCCCTTGTGCAAACCAAGCCCACCTGGGGAGGGGCCAGGCGAGGATACTCATTGTTGCCATAAGGTATGTTGATAAGTAGAGAAGATAGGTGTAGATTTATAAAAGTCAAGGTCTCTGTGTCCAAGGGACAAGTTATCACTTCCATATGTGGAAGATGCCTACATAGACACACCAGTCTTGCAAACCAACCAGAGGTCCCCAAGCCTCCTCACTTGTTAGCTGTACCTGCTTCTCACCCCTGCCTACCCTTAGCCCCTCCCGAAGATCAATCTTGCATGACACAGAGTAGCTCTAGCCACGTCATATCATCACCCACACAGACATCTTTCCTTTTGAGGGGTGCTACATCTTTTATTTCTACCAGAAGATATTAAGTCTGATGCTTTTAGTCAGATACCTTGTAGTCATTCAAAGAAAAAAGAAAAAGATACAGATTCAGTTCTAGTGAATGGAGCTTAGATTGTCCGATTACAGTAAGTGTAATCAGAGTTGGCAGTGAATGGGTTTATGCAGGATAAAGAGTCAAATTTGCTTTTTGGTATATTTGAAGGGTTTAAGATATTTTCAGAACAGCACATAGGGCTGGTCATGCAAATGTCTGTGCAGAGAGCCTTACCAACATGTCAGTGCAACAGAACCTCTCAGATGCAGTGTTGCTCTGAGTCAGGCTCTTGATCACTCTTTCAAGCACCTTGTTTGGGGTTCTTCATTTAACTACTGAGGATTTTATTTATTGCTAGTTGTTATTTGAGCCAGTATACACCCATTGGATTGCAATAGTTGCTGCAAACACTATGGAAAGTGATTTTTTTTCTGGTAAGATGCTTTTGTAATCTTTTAATAACACATGAGGAAAAGCCTCATGAAAAGATTTCTATTCAGTTATATTTTTGCAGCCAATATTAAGTCTGCTTACTTCAGCCTACATTTTGGGCCTAAGGAACCTCACTGTTGCCCTTCAGCTCCTCCTCTTACTGCCCAGCCCTCACGTCCACTGGAGGGTGTATTTTCTCTAATGCACTCTCATGGAGGCTCCCTGGAGCCATCGAAGAAAGTCTTGCTCAGTGCAGGATGGACAGGCTGTCTCTCATCTCTTGCAGAAACTGAGGCTATTAATTAAAGCTCCGCTGCTGATACTCATTGTCAGACATGACTCAGTGACCAATAGAGGTAGACATACTAATGCTTTGCTAGGTATTGTTTTTGTTTGGGTTTTGGTTTGATTCTTGCCATCTTGGTGGAAGAAGAGCAGAAAGAAGAAGGGCAGGAGGGTTTCTAAATTCAGTAGCTAGCATCATGACAGGCAGGCTGTCTTAGGGATAAGAAGAGGCATTGTGGTATGGTATATAAGCTTTGGGGCCAGAAAGAGCTGGGTTCAGATCTTCTCTCTCTGATATTAGGCAAGTTACTTAAGCTTTTTATACTTCACTTTCATCCTCTCTAAAGCAGGACCTCTACTAGCTAACCTCACAAGGTTGAAAATGGAGAGTCTAAGGGTCCACCACAGTAGCTAGGAACTGACACAGTAGATGCTTCAGGAAGCATCTTAATTCCCTTAACAGTAGGACTTATAGTCTCACTAGGTTGGGTGGAGCCTAGCCTGGTAGAATTTGAGGGGAAAGCTCATTCTTTACTGTATTTGGACCTCATGAAAACCTGAATTATAACTTCTAGGAGACTTAGGGTTTATTCTCTTTACCAAGTGACTTGTATACCAGGTTTTACCTTTTTTGCCATCTCATTCCCCCACCTCCTGTGAATACAAACTTTAAAATAGGATATTACAATGTTTACCAAGATCTCATCTTTTCTTTTACTGAAGAGAGAGGCAACTGAACTGAAGAATTTATCTTTGAACCTATGGTTTTTGTGTTTAGACTCATTTGTAAAATGAAGTGGAGGTGGGTTCTCCTCTAAATGAAGGGTATAAATAGATTTTGTAAATGATGGGGAGAAGAAGAGTAGTTCACTTCTCAGACAGCTTTGACATGGAAGAAACCATTACTCCATTATTCAGCAAGATGCGGAAGCATAAAACATGAAAGTCCTGCCTTTGGCACCATTTGAAATCACCTTGGCTGCAGCCTCCTCTCAACCTTGAATTCTTAAAGAGGCCTCTGTTCAGGTATTTTTTAAGTTAGCAAGCACTGAATTCCAGGCTTCCTCAGAAATTACCCACTCTCTCTCCTTGAGAGCCAGGCCAAGGATTCAGTTTACTTTGAAACTGGAATGAATACAAAGTGAGTGAGGAGTTTTTCTCTGCCTTCCCCAGGGGGACATTGTGTCCTGTGCTGGCCACGTATATCCACGTATGGAGCATCAACGGGAACCCTGTCGTGAGTGTGAACACATTCACAGGCAGGAGCCAGCAGATTGTCTGCTGCTGCGTGTCAGAGATGAACGAGTGGGACACACAGAACGTCATAGTAACAGGACACTCGGATGGTGTGGTTCGGGTAAGTCAGCTGTATGAGAAACACACAAGATATCCACTGCCCTAGTTTTCCTGAAACTCGTGCAGCTGTCCACATTGAAGGACACCTGAACAGGTTTGTCATATTGTTCGTCAAACTCTCTCTCATATTCAGACAGACCTCGGCCACTGTGTTCTCAGACGTGGAGCACGTCAGTGACTCAGCCTCTTTTCTTCCCATCAGGTAGCTCTGTTAGTGCTACTAAGCACCTGGCAGCTTGGACACAAGCAAGTCATTTACACATGATTTTCCATGTCACCTTGGGATTGGTAGAAATATAAATGTGCATGTAATGGGTCTCGGCTTACCAAGCGACTTCTTAGAGAAAACTGGGACTATCTCTTTTCTACCTAGAATCAAAGAGCTAGAAAACATTTGAGGCCTGAGGTCATTCATTCCCTCGCTACAGTCCTAGGTGATCCCCTGAATCCTAGATAGTTTACCCTTGTTTTAGCTTTCTCTGTGGGGCCGCTACAGAAAATGGAATCCACAGAGTGTTTAACTTTGTAGTCTGTTCTAATATTTGGAGATTTTTCTCTGAGATTTACTTGGTGCTCCTTTTCTGTAGCACCAAGTTTTCTGCTTCCAGTGGAAGGCAGAGTACAGCCGATTGCTACCATGTTAGTCACAGTGACATGTAGTAGAGCCACAGTGCAGCTGTTCCCACACCACACCGGCACCTTAGAGAGTAGGCACAGCCAGAGCCGCTCTCCCAGAGGGAGGTGGCTTCATCTCTGAGGCCTCATGAAAAGCTCCATTGCCAAATACGTTTGGGGATCCCGCTCCCTGAATGCCTTCTCTGAGATCCCGAGTATGTATTGGTATATATGAGGCTGTCAGATGTTTTTGTAGAAGCAAAACAGTGTCTTAGGTTAGACCATGTTTTCCAAACTTTCTCAACCACAGTCCTTTTCCCTCCACCAAGAAACACTCATAGGCATCTCCTCGAACACAGTGTGGGAAGCACTGTTTATGTGTAGTCAGTCCCTGGACACATTTTTCAAGATACAGGGAAATTTAATTATACGTAGTGACAGAAACCAAGTTACCTGTTTAACCCTGACAACTCATTTTTATCCAGTAACATGTCCATTGTTTAAATTCAGTTTTGGAGAATGGAATTTTTGCAAGTTCCTGAAACACCAGCTCCTGAGCCCGTTGAAGCCCTAGAAATGCAGGAAGACTGTCCAGAAGCACAAATAGGTATTTAATATTTTCTAAAATGTTATTTGACAGTTTTCATATTTTTAAGTCATTATGTATAAACTTACATCAAACAATAAACCGGAGCCTAAGTCTGGTTGGGCGTTGCTGCTAGAAGCTTGCTAGGCACCTGGTATGTAAAGTAGCTGGGTGGGTGTGCAGAGCTTTCTCTGATTCACTGAGCAGCAGTCGGCGGGGTGAGCATCTTGGAGTGGCTTCCACATCCCATTGTAAACACAGTTACTAGCTTCTTTGAGTATCAAAGGCTAGGACTTTCAGTTGTAAAAATACAAAGCAGAATCTGGAGGGCACAGTGTTGGATGAGTCAGATGGCCTGCACCTCAGGCTCATGGCTTGTCTGCCCATCACTTGGCAGGCTCAGTGTGGATGACAGGCTGGCCTCGTGCTTGTAAACTCTTCAGAGATGGGCCAGTGTCCCCACCCTGGGCCTGCTCAAGAAGGGCATCATTCAAACTGAAGCCTGGTGTCTGTTATTTGTGAAGCACTTCAAAATGAACTATAGAGATAGCTGGTTTCTGTACAGAATGATTGGCCATAAAACCAGGCTGATGTACAGAGAACTTAACTCCATTTGATTTAGAACAGTTTTTGCAAGAGTCTTCCTGGAAAGGGTTTTAAGTTTGGCCTTTTGATTGTTTCTCTGTAATTAATTTTTGTACATTGAGAATTCTGTCTGAGTTGGACAGTTAAGAGGGGATTACTAAGGGAAAAGACTTATTATCAGAAAGGCACAAATAGCTTCTCTTTGTAAGCCAAAAGTGGTGTTTACTTTGCCATGAAATAGCAATGATCTGATGGACAGGGCATCTTAATGCTTCTGTTACTTTAATGTGTGTAAACTTCTACGTTGTCCACTGTAGCTCCACTGAAAAGGTCATCTGGGTGTTTCAGGATGTAACAGTTCAGTTGTTTGGCAGACATTGGATTAATTCCAGTAAGAAGTGGGTCACTTTCCCTTCCTTTAACGAAGATTTTAAGTAAATAACAGTGGAAGATGAGCTGAATAAGTGAGATCAAAGAAGGGGTCAGATTGCGGGAGGAGAGACATTTGTTGGTCTTCTTCCTGCTTGTGCACTCATATTGTCGACAGGGTTTGGCAGAAGTGGCAGACGGGAGGGCAGCCCCCAGGAAGGGTTGACCTTGGGCAGTGTGGACGTTGGGGTTGAGGGCAGTTGCCTGGGTGAAAGGGAAAACAAGCCGGCAGTTCCTCAGAAATTAGAACTGTTTCCCAGACTGCTCGTGTGAAGACCTTAAAGCTCATACTCATAAGCCATTAGGGTGAAAAAAGTCCACTCAAATTAGTCACCTACTGCTAGTGTTACTGAGTAGAGGGAGGCAAATGAAGTGTTGGTCTTACTAAAAAATATGTATGCTTAGTGGGCTGGTGCTTGCACCCTTGTTCTTACTCTCATTTTTTCCAATTATATGTGTTTGTTTTTCATAATTTCCCTTACCACTATTGTAGGGGAGTAGGGATTCATGTGAGGAAATAACAAAGTAACAATGGAAAGAAGAAAGAAAACCCAAAATCCTAAATTAAAGTTTTCATCAGTAATTTATTCATCTGTGTCATCATTTATATTGACTGCTACATGGAAGGCACTGTGTTTGGGGCCCCTTCCCTCAAGCTGACCTCTGTCTTTAGAAAGACTGTCCAAAAGTAAGTTTGGGTGAGAGTTACAAATACACAAAAGGCATTAAACTATTGAAGGAGTCCACGAGAGAGGATTACTTTCTGCTGCAGGAACTAGGTAAGAGTTTAGGGAAGGAAGTAGTTGAGCTGTGCCTTGAAAGATACGTAACATGGGAATGCACAGAGATTAGGAAGTTGGCTCTAAGTAGAACTAACAGCATGCACAAAATTTTCCATGAGAAGGGGCCAGGCTACATGGAGGAGAGTTGGCACCATCTAGCTAAACAGTGGTAGTGAGGCAGATAGTGAGAGATTTGCAACGGTTGTGACCAGACTCTGAAAAAATGAATGTTTTGGCCAAAGCATTTTATGAACTCAGAAATTTTGCTGTTTTTTTTTCTACATGTAATCTAGCTGAAAATTCTGGCAATTTTTTATTGTTATAGTTACCTTAAAATACTATGTCTAATCTGTCTTAACTGATAGAGGAAAAATACCAGTGGAACAAAGCTAGATCTGTGTTGTAGATGTGTTTTCTGATTCTCCCAATGCATTACCCAGGACAGGAAGCCCAGGATGAGGACAGCAGTGATTCAGAGGCAGATGAGCAGAGCAGCAGCCAGGATCCCAAGGACACGTTCAGCCAACCCAGCAGCGCCGGCCACAGGCCCCGGGCAGCTTCCTGCCGAGCCACAGCCCCCTGGTGTACTGACAGTGGCTCCGATGACTCCAGGCGCTGGTCTGACCAGCTCAGTCTAGATGAGAAAGATGGCTTCGTGTTCGTGAACTATTCAGAGGGGCAGACCAGAACCCATTTGCAGGGTCCCCTTAACCACCCTCACCCCAATCCCACTGAAGTGCGGAATTACAGCAGACTGAAGCCTGGTAACTTGGAGTATGGTGTCCTTCGGGTCCTTTGTGGGTGGTGTGAGGTTGGTGGAGGGGGCAAAGGGCTCTAGCTCTCCCTGAGCCTATCCCTGTGACCTGGACCACCCACAGAGAAAGCCTTGGAAATGTTCTATGTAAAGTGGATTTAGAGATTATACCCCACAATAGTCTTTGCAATATGTTTGGCATTTTTTAAAGAGAGATGCCTCAAAACCATAACTTCACTCACAAATCATGAAAGTTTTTTGAAAATAGACAAATTATTGTTTACAGATAAAAATAAACTATTCACAGGTAACTTTGAGATAGAGGCAAGGTTCTCAACTGGAAAAATTTTATGTTCTTGCATGATGATTTCCCCTTGTCAGTATTCATCTTCGCCTGGCCATGGTAGGAGACATTCTCCCACCTGGCCCATGGTAAATGTTAAGCTAGATTGCTTTACCTTCCACTGAGGCAGCAGCTGCTGAGAAGTAGAAAAGTTGTAATAACTGTATCTTATTTTACCCCAACTTTGGATAGCACCATATTAGGGTGTACCTACCAAACATTGGCTTCCCTCACTTCCATTTGCCATGTCTTGCACTTTTCCATTCCAGGGTACCGGTGGGAACGGCAGCTGGTGTTCAGGAGTAAGCTAACTATGCACACGGCCTTCGATCGGAAGGACAACGCACACCCGGCAGAGATCACCGCCCTGGGCGTCTCAAAGTGAGTGTCAGACCTTCTCCAGCTACTCTTACAACTGAGTCATCCATCAGCTATGCCCGGGGCCGCATACTCTAAGCCTGTCTTTGGGGAAAACAGATTTCATTTTCTTATGTGTCTCAAACAGACAAATCAAAAGACCTGGCAGTGTGTAGATTTTAATTCCAAGTTAAACAAAAAAAAAAGCAACTTTGCCTTCCTCTTACTTCAGAGATACAGCAAGGTTTGATCCAAAGAGAGTTGAGATGGAAGTGTAAATTCGGGCTCAGTTCCTTTTGTATCTTCATGGACACAACCCCCACTCCAGCACATATCCCCACTGAAAACTGGAGACCCTCAAGGGTTAACGGAAAGAGCCCTTCAGCAGAAGGCTGTGCTGAGGCTGCCCCTGAGGTGACTCTGTTGTGTCTCCTGCAGGGATCACAGTAGGATCCTCATTGGCGACAGTCGAGGCCGAGTTTCTTCAGCTGGTCTGTAAGTGACCAGCCAGGCCGTTCTGCTGCAGACCACTGGGTGAAGGACGAAGGAGGTGACAGACTGCTCAGGCTGATCCGTGCGGTTTTCTCTCACAGAAAGGCGCACCATTGCAGGAACTGCGGTCAGCTCTTCTGCCAAAAGTAGATGAGATGCAAGCTTTTTGAGTTTCTTTGTGGTTAAACTCTAAGGATATTCATTATGCCCAACACATAGGTTCTGATTTGCTCTGGGCCCCCACTCCAGAATGCTGTGTCAGTCTAAATCAGTCTTCACTTCTGTCCTTTTTTGTTACAATTGTGATATATTTCTGTCATACTGAAAAGTGCAGTAATAATCACCAGAAACACCTGGTCAGCACTCCTGAGGGTCTCCTCAAAGTCAATAACAGTCCTTTAAATCTCTTACACTGGTAGCATAAGAGATTTATTATTTCACTGAACACTTATTTATTCGCTGAGCACTTTTACTCGTAGATTAATCAAAGAGATAGAATTCTCTATTTCAGTCTTGTGAGAAGCCAAGCTTAACGTGATTAAGTGCTGTGTCCAAGGTTGCACCCTGCTTTATTCCAGTAATAGGAGTACTTTTTAAGAATTTGAACATCTCTTAAGTATTGTCTACTTCAAGGAATTTATCAAAATAAACAAAATGAAAACGTTGGACCCAAACTACTTGTTTAAGAAACAACTGAGGATCAAACCAAGTGTTTACAAAAGCATAAAAGCCCAGAGGAACTTGGTAGTGACCAGCATGTTGTTTGAAATGTGTAATAAGTCTTCTGCCAAGAGAAAAAAGTCAAGCTCCAGTAGAGATGCTGGCATACCCATGAGTTCGTAGGGCCTGAGGAGCCGGCCTGCACAGGGAGGGTGGCCATGGCTGTCCAGACCCCGTGGCTTCATCCTATAGGGGAATCTCGACGTTGTTTTAAATTTTCTACAGTCAAATAAATAGCCTGCCTCGTTTAATATTCCTTTTCTTCATAGACTGAAACAAGAAATACGGCATTCCTTTTGTACCTCAGTGTGGCCTTTGGCACTGTGCTGCAAGCTTCCCTTTTGATTTTCGAATGAGTATTTCTCAGCCAGTGGTCAAACATGGAGAGGACTTGTAACTGCTTGATTTTTGCCTTTCCTTTAGGTGCAGTCGGTTTCAGTCAGAAATCAAACGTTTGAAAATCTCGTCCCCAGTGCGTGTTTGTCAGAACTGTTACTACAACTTACAGCACGAGAGGGCTTCAGAAGATGGGCCTCGAAATTGTTGAAGATTCCAGAAGCCGATGGAGACCATGGTCTCCAGACCCCATTCCCAGTTCCCTGTTAGAGCTCGGAAGGCATCAGTCTCCGTTTACACATCTCTTCATGCCGCGTGTTTGCAGTGTTGCATTCAAAGGGATCACTGAATAAATGGGTGTAGAGTACAGTAATGGAACAGACACTATTCGGGTGAACAGCACAAGAAGAACATGAGGTGGTTCCTCAGCAACAGTGTCAATATCCGATTCTCCCTGCTAACAATAGCTGTCTCCAAGAGAAAATCCTCACTTATTAACCATCTTTTTTGTGTATGTTTGTCTCATTTTTGTAGAGCTACTCATCCTTATTTGGAAAAACCAACAACAACAAAAGGCTTTGAGAAAATGGTTGTGAATCAGACTTCTTGCAAGTAACTGTGTATATTGTAATAGGTTAAAGGCCTTTTTTCTAAATAAGGACTTTACCGCCTGTAACATGAGACTTCAAACTTAACCACTAACTCAATGAACTTCTTATGGTTTGTCTGACATCTCTCACCAATTAATTATAAATATGTTTTTTTTAAATCCTCAAAGACATTATATGTGGTCTTTCCCCCACCCCTTCCCAAACCCAGCCCATGTGCCCGATGTTCTTTTGTTTACGTTGCCCACAGTATCTCCACTCCGACCAGGCTAGTAACCAAAATAATGCAGACCTTCTTCAGAAACAGCGTGGGAGAATAAGAGTCCAGCCGTAAGATACCCTGGAAATATCTGGGCATCTTGCACCTGGCTACACACCACCTCAATGTTCTGGTGTCACAGGGCCCCTTGTAAACTGCTATCGGGACTGCCATTTGGCCATAGCATACCTTCTCAGCGTTGCACGGAGGTGGTCCGGAGACCAGCGCAATGCAGGAAGCAGCTCTGCCTCAACTAAGGGAAATAGAATTGCATGTAACCCAAATTAGCTTCTCTTGCATAGAACATAGTAAGTATGTGTCTTTGCTGACACTAAAAGTTCTACTATAGCTTATTTTCAAAAAAGGGTGAAAAAAAAAACAATGTACAGAGTTAACATATAAACCTTGTTATAAAACTGGAACATGTCAGAACTGCTTATAATTAACCTTTACCATTTAATGCCATCTACCTGAAAACAGTGAGATTTATACTGTATCAATGTCTATTTTTTTGTTTTTGCTATGAATATAATTACAGTATTTTAATATTTAGTTATTTAATTTGTTCTACTAGTTGGTAACAGAACACACAAATCCAGGGAGACTAAAGCTGGTAGAGTCTAAGAGATAAGTTTACAGAAAAAATGGCTTTGGTGAAGGGATTTTTTAAAATGTGTGTAATGTACATATATATGTGTGTATGTGTGTGTATATATATATATAAACAAATGAAACAGTTAATCTAGATTTTAACATTTTCAGATATTTAGTGATAATATTATGAACAATTCTAAAAGCCCGGTGATTGAAAAAGGTAGAATCATTGATGGCCCAGAAAGGAAGGACAGGCCTCCACAGCCCGTGGAGGCCCACACACAGGACAGTGGCTTTGGCTCTCCCCACCGTGCATTTTCAGGCCCTGGTGACAGGCACCCTTATGCACTAAAATGCACATATATGCACATGCATTCAAAAATAGGCAATGGTACAATAGTAATCTTGTACCTAATGGGCTGAAACCAGCTTAAGAACAAATACGTTCTTCCTGATAACTAGGTCTCCAAGAGAAAATATAAAGGCTGCTTTAGTGCCTTATGCTTACTAAATTTAAACCTTATTTACCTAGGTTTGAGCCTACAGTCTCTTATGATTACATATCAAAATTGATTAAGACACTTCCATTTCTAAAAGTTCAAATATACTTGTTAATAAAAGGATTATTGGCATTAATACTTTAACTTGAAGAGAAGTTGTGTTCTGTTTTCCTTTCTGTGTCTTATTCCTCCCCACGCTCTCCCTGCCCCTCCCCATCTTTCTTCAATTCTGATAAATAGTACTGGGTGTTCGGCACTTGCAGGAGTTGTGCTGTCACACAGCCGTGGGCTCTGCCCCTGTCCAGCCCTGTAGATGAGCTGTAGCAGTGTTATTCTACACTTTTGAAAAGAAGCGTCCTCCTTGTGTCCATGAACCATGTCTACCCCAAACCCAGTGGCAGAGGTGTTCTTTAAAGACTTGAATATATGAATGTGTGTTATGTAGTTACTTAAAGGTAATTCCTCAATTCCTCTTTGTAATAAGTTACATGGGATGAACACTTTTAAACTTCCGACACAACCTCCATGACCAGAAGGTGGAAACCAAAACCCTCATGATAGTATTTCCTCTGGCAGCTGGTGCTGTGGGCAACTGTTTTGTTTAGTGGGGTTTTCTGTTTTTTTCTAATGCAGAAATCACAATCACTCACACATACAAGTACACTCATATACATAAACTAATTGTTGCTCTGAATGTCTTTCTTTGGTCCATGTAAATTTGTTTACCAACCTATATTCTCAGCATGTACATCCACATTCGTGTGGTCTGACTCTTTCTCTGAGAGTACCTCACAGGGCTCCTGGCTGACCTTTGTAGTTCCTTTGTTCATCCTTCCACCTATTCACCTCCTCATCCCCATGTTCTAACGTGTGTGTAGTGTGCCACTGTAATGCCGCGCTTCAGGAGAGGAGAACAGCTGCCCATAGCAGCCATCCATCTGGATAATAGCAAAACACTCTAGATAAGTTATTTTGCACTTTCTTATGTATAAAGTTGGTAGAAACTTATTTTTTCTTTGTATCATTTAAATACATTTTGTTTTTGGTAAATGAACTGTGTATAAAATATTTATGCCGTTAAAACTGTTTTTAGAAAGTATTTTTAATTTCAGCAAGTTTGGTTACTTGTTGCATGACTATTATTAACATGGCTGACTTTTTGTGTCAGTGCAATGTATATTTTTTTTGTCCTGTTATTAACTTGTAAGCCCTAGAAATTGGCTAATTATTTGTACAGCAACAGAAGTAAATTGAAGATACTGGCTAAGACTGGATTCATTGTGGACTTTTGTACTATATTGCAGAATCCAATATCTGTTCTTTGGTGGTTATGTAAAGGCCTGAAGAATTACTACCTAGTGTGCAATCTGTGATAACCGAATGTTCATTGTATATCTGTCTCTGATGCAAAAAGGTAGAGTAACACAATTACAATACATGATTAAATGCAATAGTCCAGGTACTTTTCTTTTTCATTTCAAATAAATACCTACTATGTATCATTCCCAAAAAAGTTTTTAAGCCAGTTCTTCAGGGAAGGAAAAAGAAAGGAAAACTGAGGTCTAATAATTCCCTAAACTTTGTTAGCTTTTTAATAGTGTTCAGTATATCTATCAGAAGCACCTGCTTAAGATCTCTGCTTGCAGAGATAGTGGCTGTTAATTTTGGCTCAGGTTCCAGTTTGGCCCATCTGTACACACCAGCCTTTCTGCATTCTGAGTGCCCCTGCTGTGCTGGATGGCTGGGCCAGGGAGTGTGTGTGGACAGCCCTCAGGGAGAAGCAAGTGACTTTTGGGAGACACGATGGCTTTTGACTTTTTTCCTGAGCCTTGTTCTGTATCCATCATACTGTGAGAAGTGAGCAAAGTAAATTATGTACCCCGCTGTATCCACACCAGGGATATCCTGGTGCCCTGCCCCTTTTCTGTGAGCACTGCCCCCACTGGCATCAACTGGCTAGTCTTTCATCACAGACTTCAATCTGAGAAGTTGGGATTCACAAGCCCCTGTTCACAGTTACTAGCTTCTTTGGTTGTAAACTGCCTTCCCAGTACTTCAGTGACTTGACTTTCCCTCTTTTTAAAGGTATTGTATTAATTTAAAAAAAAGTTCATTTTCATCTTGAACAGCAAAGCCCCAAATTTGAGCACATTGTGCTTATTACAAATTCCACCTAAATACAACTCCACTTTAGAGTCAGAAGATACAAGAATGCCAAAAGAACTTTTAAGACAATAGCTGTTTCTTCAAAAATAAAAAAAAGAAAACAGTGGTAAGAAAACAGGCAGTTCCTATTACTTGGATGTAATGTTGCCGCCTGATGGCCTCAGGGAGAGCTGCAGTCAATGCGGGGCGTTGCCGAGGGGTGTGGAAGGACAGACAGACAAAGTGATCTTAAGTAAGTCCCCTCTCTGCCATTTACTCCCCATCACCACTAAAATTTCCTCTTTGCCCCTCACTTGGGTCCATTTGAGGCCTCAGACAGGGAGCAGTACAATGGAGTTAGTGCAGCATTAGAGCAGTCCTGTTCACTTTATCAGTATGGTCATTTTCCCCCACCCATGGTAAAAAGGAACGTTATTTATTGTTCCTTTTGACTTTTGCTAGAAATGGCACCAAGCTGGCCTGTCACACCCAGGGACAGCATGGTGCTCCACAGAGCTCTGGAATGGAAATGAAGAGACTGAGGCTGTGGCAGTCACCAGCTGTGAACTTCCGCCTTGAGGGCACCAGGTTTGCCTGTGTCTGGAGCTGCCTGTGAGGGTGCGAGGTGGTGTTTCTCCCACTTCTTGGTTTCAGGACCTTTGGATCCTTAAAATCTATCAAGGACTCCCAACTGCTTTTGTTGTGTGGTTTGCATCCATCAAATAGTCATTGTATTAGAAATCAAAACATTTTAAAATAGATATATTCACTTTTAAATAATGATGTAATTGATGATATATTAACATCAATTACATATGTCTATGAGCAAGAAACTTGTCTAAACCCCCCCAAAATATTAGTGAAGATAGTGAAATTATTTCATAGTTTTGCTAATCTCTTTAATGTCTGGCTTAATTAAACACAGATGGATTCTCATATCTGCTTCTACATTTAATCTGGTGACAGTTTGCTTTGGTTGAAGCATATGAGGAAAATCCAGCCTTGCACAGGTAGGTGGTTGGTAAAGGGGGGCATATTTTAAAAGCCTATTCAGGTCATTGTTTCTTAAAGATAATAGTTTCAGTTTCTTAAAGATTGCCTATGATGTGGCATCTGAAACTACATTGATGACTTTTTCATACTCTATTACCTTAAAATCAATTGGTCCGTCTTGCATTTTGTATGTATCTTTTACCCATGCATAATTTTATAGTATGCATTGGTCATGTAGAAAATAATGCTTCCTTAATGTAGTCATGAGCTACGTCACTACTGTAGTGTATGTAGATCTCACAAGTGTTGACATATTTCATTATGTGTCATGTCAGAAAATCACATCATTTGTATCAAAATGTCACCAGAAGTCTCAGGAAATTCTAAGTCATATTCACAGTGGTGGATCCAAGTTTTTCAAAATTAGAAATTTTGCTTCCAATCTAAGATGTTATCACTGGCAATAAATACTGTTTGATGTTTTCTTTGAAGCTCACTTTGTTCATTTCAAGAACATCGCTGCCAAAAACCATAGTTTGTCCGTCACGCTTTCAGGCAATGATGGTGCGCCCCACAAGGCAGCTGCTCAGCCCACAGCTCAGTGCTTTCTTCTGAGACACTGCTCAGAACTACAGGATGCGGGAGCCTTGTGGCACTTAGCATTTTGTCACACAACTTAATGTTTAATATTTAATAAAAGTAGTCATTTTTACTGCTTCTCAGGGGACATTCTGAAGTGAAACAGGTCTTTTATTTGTACTTGGCAATGAAGAATATCATGACTGCTACCAGGAGTTTGGTGCCACTGGCCTGATTCATGCGTAAATGCCAGCAGTTCTACTCACCATTGCTTTTGTACTTCAGTTAAGTATGAATATCAGTGCAGTAGCAAAAGACAGATAACATTTTAGTATTATTATGGAAATAGTCTTCATAGTCATAGACCACGAAGGGGTCTCAGGCCTCCCAGGAGTCTGAGAACCAGACCTTGAGAAGCAATGTTCCAAGGAGAAGGTGTGTGACATGCCTTCTAAAGTATAACATAGCCTGTACACAACCTCATTTGGGAACAAGATTCCTAACCATGGGCCCTTAGGTTTCAGCTGGGCTTCCATTGCCACCTGGCACCTGCCACCTGCTGGAGCAGGCCCTGCCAGGCTGGCTCACAGGTGGTGGCTACACCAGCTCTTGGAATACCAACTCCACACTCAAAGCCATGCAAAGAGCAAGAGTGCATCTTATGGTCTTTTTTAAATCACGTTGTTCTACTCAAGACTAAAATTTTGCTGCTGTAAAAAAACTACTAATGGTAAACTTTTTATATAAGGTACAGTTCTTCCTACTGCTATACACTGGTCAGGAGCTTGGCTGCAGAGAGCTGCTGTGGAGTTTAAGTTCCCCTTCTACCAATTAATATGTGTGATTCTGGGCAACTTGTTCTTATCTGAGGTTCCTCAAATGTGTGTTCTCGATATACTGGAGTGTTGATTTAGAAGTGAATATAATAGAAATGATACACTAAAACATTTAATAAAGCCATTCACACAGTTCATCTACATCAAAAACAAAATAGGCAGAATGTTAGTCTGGAAAGAGCCCTGAGAAATCATCCCACCCAAACCCTCATTTAACACAAAAGCAAATGGGATCTGGTGATCCCAAAGCCATGCTGCTTATCACCATTAACTTGAATCCCCATGACTCCCAGGCCAATGCTTGTTACAGCTTCCAGTAGCTGCTCAGTGAGCTTGCCTCTCTCTCTCTCTCTCTCTCTCCCTCTCCCTCCCTCCCCCCCCCCCCCCCGCCCTGCAACTACAGTGAAAATGTACTTAGGTTGTTATTTCTGTACCATCTATGCATAATTATGCTCTGCTTTATCAAGAAGATAAAGATTAGAACTTCAACCTCGGGTTTCAGCTATCATGCTTCCTGCTCAACAAAGACAAGGGAAAGTTGCGTTTAAGAGCAAAGGACAGAGGTATTTAAAGGAAAACAACTCCTTTAGGATCTTGCCCTCAAGCTCTGCCACAAATTAGAGAGAAATAAATCAGGGAGCAAAGGTCAACGTAAGGAGTCTTTGGCTATAAACTTAGAATCATCACAGTCAGGTTCTGCAGGCTGATGTAATTGAGTAGGCTTGTGGTTCAAGTTTGTTTGTTTTTTTTAAGATCTTTATTTATTTTTAGAGAGAGGAGAAAGGAGGGAGAGACGGAGAGAAACATCAATGTGTGGTTGCCTCTCACGCGCCGCCCCCTCCTGGTAACCTGGTCACAACCCAGATATGTGCCCTGAGTGGGAATTGAACCAGCAACTCTTTGGTTCGCAGGCCAGCACTCAACCCACTGAGCCACACCAGCCAGGGATTCTTTCTCCTTTTGAAATAGTAATTAATATGTCCATGCTGATACATAGTCTGCTGGGCCTTAGGAGGGTAATACAAAAATGACAAAACTGCCCTCTTCAAGAACTTTCTAGCCTGTAAATGAGAGGCTTGCATTCCTGTATATATCTGTAACTAAATTATCAGCAAATCTATTACATTCTTTATTGTTTCTAATTCACAATTTTGTTTTCTTAGCTCTGCAATATGTATATTATCATCTTACTTTTGATCCTTTATTCTTACTAATTTATATTCTACAAAGTCTTCCCAGAAATTCTCTTTTATATGGGTTGTTTCCCCCAGATTGGCCTCTTGGTCCTTTTGCAAATATTTGCCTCCCTCTTGCCTGCCTTTTTGTATAGGTGACATGCCATTTTCATCTTCCTTCTAAAAGTGGATACTGCTACCTAGACTTTATATCTACTCAGGTAGGGTGGAGTGAATTCTCCTTAACAGTGTTCACCCTTAGTTTGAAGACTCCTGTTGGGATTTTCGTACTTCTGCTGTTGCCAGTGATAGTTCTCAGCAACAACAGTGAGCTTGCAGATGCCAGATCTTACCAGTCCCTGCTTACAACCCCACAGAGCTCCTTGCCTCTTCCCCCTCCTACAGTCTGCTCTGCATGCATGCTTACATGACCTGACCCTGACTATTACCTCTGCCCAGGAAGAGCCTAACACAAGTGTGCTCTCCCTCTTTCTCTTGCTTTTGGTCACCTAGAAGAGAAGCCTCCCCTGACCACCCTGCACCATTGACAATTGCAATTTGTCTGCCTATCAATTCCCCATAATATGAGATACTATATAATGTTTGCTTGCAGTGTCTCCCCAGTAAAGTGCAGGCTAACTGGAGGCTGATATTTGTACCTATTTTGGTCACAACTGTGCCTGACAGAGTAGCTGCTCAATGAATATGCTGAGGGAAGGAATGAGAGGTGACCCCTGGACTTACTAAGCTTCCACTTTCATGTTATCATTATCATCATCATAAGAACTTTTAGCATGAGATTTTTGTAAGTATATAATGTTAACTCTAGGTACAGTGTTGTACAGCAGATCTCTAAACTTGCTCTTCTTGCACAACTGAAATTTTATGCCCATTGAGTAACACCTCCCCCATGTCCCCCACCCCTGGCCCCTGGCAACCACCATTCTGCTCTCTGTGTCAGAGTTTGACTCACTAAGATGCCTCATGAGTGGAATCATACAGTGTCTTTTCTTCTGTGCTTACCCATTTCACTTTGCATGATGTAATGGATCTTCAACATTAATGAACTATGTTTTTGTGGGAATCTTACATCCTCTTTCTTGTGCTGAATTTGGGCTTTTATATACCACATATACCTGTGTTTCGAACTTTAACTGGGATTTCATCTTAAACATCCCATTGCTTAATTAACCCTTGAGGGCACCCTTGAGAAAGGCATCCTCTCCTTACAGGGGCACCACCTGCCTGCCAGGCCTGCACAGAAGCTGTAGGGTCTTTGCAGCAATGCCAGAGAAGAAAGCCTGTCCTCCTTCTAGTCTACCCCACCCAGGATGCTTAAATATTCCAGCGCAGCCCCACCCCTCAACAGTGCCCATCAGACCATTTAAATAAGTGCAGCTGGACCAGCTGTGGGGTCCCTGGCTGTGGAGTCAGCTAGCAGCCCTTCCCTGACCCTCCACAAGCCCGGAATATTGTCCCCTGCTGATCCCGTTGTTATAGATGCTCAGATTGTCAGATTGTTAGCAACTTTACTGAGATATGATTAACATGCTACAAAATTCACCCATTTAAAGTGTACAACTCACTAGGGTTTTGTGTATTTACATAGGTATGCAATATCACCACAATCTAATCCTAGAACATTTTCATCACCCCAGTGGAAAATCCATATCACAAGCTGTCACTTTTCTCCCCATCTCCAACCCCTGGCAGTCACTCATCTATTTTCTACCTATGGATTTGCCTATCTGGGACATTTTTTTATAATGGTGGCCTTATTTCACTGAATATTTTTGAGATTTATCCATATTGAAATATGCATCAGAACTTTGTTCCCTTTATTACCAAGTACAATACTTCGGTCAATTGTTAGACAATCCATGTTTTTATCCATTCCCTACTTGATGGACATAGAGATTGTTTCTACCTTTTTTACTATTGTGAATAATTCTGCTATAAACATTCATGTACAAGTTTTTGTGTGGATGAGCATTTTCTTTCTCTTGGATATATAATAAGAGTGGAATTGCTGGATCCTATAGTAACTCTATGTTTAACATTTTGAGGAACTGCGAAACTGTTTTCCAGAATAGTTGCACAACTTTATGTTCCCTCCAGCAATGTATCCAGTCCATTTTTATTCTCAGGGAACAGCACAAACCAACTCATGTTCCCTCTCTGTGTCACCTACAGGCTCCTATTAAAATGCCTTTTCGATTTAGAGACAGGCTTCTTTCCAATATATGTACTTTCAAAAAGGTGTCTGGTAAGGTAGCTGTGATGGGAACAGCCTGCACTAGCAGCCTCAGGGTGCTGCTGGGGCCTTTCCCGCCTGTTTTCCCTCCTCTCCAGCTCCAGCTCCAGCTCCAGCTCCAGCCAAACCCAAGGGCTCTTCTGCACAGACCACAGTCACAGCAACTTCTACAATGTGGCCCCAGGTAGCCTGGGAATTCTGAGGACTGGAAGGTGTATTTGAAGGTGCTCACCTAGAACCTCCATGAAGTTCTTCTGGCTGTGGTTTTATTTTTATATTTCTGATAGTGTGTGCACTTGGTCATGCCTCTTCAGCTGAGGGTGGCATATTTGGATTAAGGATGATTATCCCTTCTCTTCCTCCTATAAAATAGAATTGCCAAGGTGGGATTCCCAGCTATGGCCAAAGGAAGAGGTTAACACAGCTTCTCTCCCAAGAGGGTCTCTACACCCAGACAACACTAGTCATTTCAGTACTCTAGAAATCCAGGAAATGTGCACAGCAACATCAGAAGCATTTATGCTCAGAAAGCTGCTGCACAGTAGGTGTCTGTGGGGAGCTTTCCCCTGGGCTGCTTTCATTCCCCTGCCAGTTCGTTTGGTCTGGGCAGGACAGGACTGTGAGGACCTCAACAATCAAAGAGAGCTCACTTGATTGGAAACAGTGACACTTGTACACAGAGAATTTGTCAGCAGAAGTGACAGTCTCAGCAGGGAGTGAGTTGGGTGGGCTAATGCCCCATAGGCCTGGCAATGTGTGATTAGACAAGTGTATTCCTGGGACAGGTGGTACACATACAGAGTGGGATCTGAGGGCGGTCGGAGTGACCCACATGCTTCCCACCAACCCTGAGGTTGCCCACAGAGTCCTCAGAAGACAAAAAACCGGTAAGTCAAATATCATCAAAATTAAAAGTTGTCAGACTTCAAAAGACACCATTAAGAAAACAGTCAAGCCATGCACCTACCTAACAGCAGAGTATCAAACTACTTGAGACAAAGAAAAAAATGAAAAGAACTGTGAGGAAAATCAGATGAATGCACTATCATAGTTGGAAACTTCAACACACCACCATCAAAAATGGACAGATCCAGCAGGCAGGAGGTCAGCGAGGAGCTGAACTCAACAACTGGATGTCACTAGCATCTACAGACAGCGTCACCCAACAGCAGAATGCACATTCTTCTCAAGCTCACTTGGAACAGTCACCATGGCAGACCAGATTGTGGGCCATAAAATGCATCTTAATAAATTTAAAGGAATAGAAATCATACAATGTCTGCTATCTTATCAGAAAGGACCCAAAATAGAAATGGGTAACAGAAAAATGTTAAAAATTCTCTTGAAATTTCTGTTTTGACTCATGTTATTTAGAAATATGGTGCAAAATCTCCATGTACTAACTTCCGGCCAAGATGGAGGCATAGGTAGACACACTGTGCCTCCTCACACAACCAAAATAAGGACAACAATAATTTAGAAACAAAATAACCAGTACTGATAGAAAATTGAACTGTATGGAAGTCTGACAACCAAGGCATTAAAAGACACATTCATCTAAACCAGTAGGTGGAACAGAGTCAGGTGGCTGGGCAGAAAGGGGTCACTGCACAAAAAGCGGTGGCACCAGGCATACAAGGCACCCTGGGCACGCAAGACCATGTCTGGCAGACCCCGGGTGCAGGGTGGCAATGGGCAGACCCAGCGAGGTGGTGATTGTGAAGAGAGGCACTGCACGCAAGGCAGCTGGCCGACCAGGCGGTCCCACATTCGTGCTCAGATAAACTAAGTGAAACTGGGGAGCGAGACAGACTGTGCAACCCAGGGTCCTGTGCCAGGAAATAAAGTCTCAAAACACCAATTGAAAACACCTGTGGGGGTTGAGGCACAGGGAGAGACTCCCAACCTCACAGGAGAGTTCGATGGAGAGACCCATAGGGTCCTAGAACGTACACAAGCCCACCCATATGGGAATCAGCACCAGAAAGGCACAGTTTGCTCGGGGGAAGCAGTGGAAGGGACTGAAATCTGACAGAGAGCTGAGCAAGTGCCATTGTTCCCTCTTGGATCCCACTGCCACATAGTGTCACAACCCAGCCACGTGGGTTGCCTGGCCCTGGTGAACACCTCAGGCTCCATCCCTCATAAGTAACAGGTGCAACAAGACAAAAAAAAATGGCTCAAACGGAAGAACAGATCAAAGCTCCACAGTAAATACAACTAAGCAACAAAGTGATAGCCAACCTATCAGATGCACAGTTCAAAGCACTGGTGATCAGGATGCTCACAGAACTGGTTGAATTTGGTCACAAATTAGATGGAAAAATGAAGGTTACACTAAGTGAAATTAAAGAAAATGCACAGAGAACCAATAGTGATGGAAAGACAACTGGGTCTCAAATGAATGGAGTGCACCATAAGGAAGAAACAACCAAAGAATGAAGAAACAAGAATTCAAAAAAATGAGGAGAGGCTTAGGAACCTCCAGGACATCTTGAAACATTACAACATTTGAATTAATAGGGGGTACCAGAAAGGGAAGAGGAAGAGCAACAAGTAGAAAAGTTATTTGAACAAATAATAAAGGAGAATTTCCCCAATCTGGCAAAGGAAATGGACTTCCAGGAAGTCTAGGAAGCTCAGAGAGTCCCAAAGAAGATGGACCCAAGGAGGGAACACTTCAAGGCACATCATAATTACATTAACCAAGATTAAAATGAAGGAGAGAATCCTAGAAGCAGCAAGAGATAAGGAGACAGTCACCTACAAAGGAGTTCCCATCAGACTGTCAGCTGATTTCTCAAAAGAGACCTTTCAGGCAAGAAGGGGCTAGAAAGAAGTATTCCAAGTCATAAAAGGCAAGGACCTACATCCAAGATTGCTCTATCCAGCAAAGCTTTCATTTAGAATGGAAGGGCAGATAAAGTGCTTCTCAGATAAGGTCAAGTTAAAGGAGTTCATCATCACCAAGCCCTTATTACATGAAATGTTAAAGGGACTTATCTGAGAAAAGAAGATTAAAAAATATGAACAGTAAAATGACAGCAAGCTCACAATCATTAACAACCACATCTGAAACAAAAACAAAAACAAACTAAGCAAACAACTAGAACAGGAATAGAACCACAGAAATGGAGATCACATGGAGGGTTAGCAACAGGGGAGTGGGAGGAGGAGAGAGGGGGGAAAATGTACAGAGAATAAGTAGAATAGATGATAGAATAGAATAGAATAGAATAGAAGAGAATAGAAGAGAATAGAATAGTAGAATAGAATAGGGGAGGTCAAGAATAGTATGGGAAATGTAGAAGCTAAAGAATTTATGACACATACACATGAACTAAAGGGGGGAATATGGGTGGGTGAGGGTGAGCAGAGTAGAGGGGAGTGAAGGGGGAAAATGGGACAACTGTAATAGCATAATCAATAAAATATATTTTTAAAAAATCTCCATATACTGTATTTTGAGCTAAATGAAAATGAAAACACAACTTATCAAAATTTGCAGAATACAGGGAAAGCAATGCACATCTTTAAAAAAAGAAGAAAGATCACCCTGACCAGTGTGGCTCAATTGGGCACCATCCAGCAAACTGAAAGATTGCCATTTTGATTCCTGGTCAGGGTACTTGCCTGGTTTGTGGCTTCAGTCTCTGGTTGGGGCATGTATGAAAGGCAGCGGATAGATGTTTCTCACATTGATGTTTCTCTCCCTCTCTTTCTCCCTTCCTCTCTCTCTAAAAATAAATAAAACCTTTACAGAAAAGAAAAAGAAGATCAAAGATCAATAATCTATCGCCTTAGGAAACCAGAAAAAGAAAACAAATACAAAGTATACAGAGGAAAAGAAATAATTAGATCAGAAATCAATAAAATTAAAAACAGGAAATCAATGCAGAAAAATCAGTGAAACCAAAAGTTCTTTGAAAAGGTCAATGGAATCAATAAGCCTCTAGCCAAGCTACATTTAAAAGGACAGGAAAAGAGAGTGAGGACACATGTTACTAATATCAGAAAAGAAAAGAGACATCTATCGACTATATGGGAGTTAAAAGATAATAAAGAAACTCTATGTCCATAAGTTTGATAGCCTAGATGAAATAAATCAAAATTCCTTGAAAGACAATTTGCCTTAACACAAGAAGAAATAAAATGTTTCAATAGGTTTCTATATATTAAAGAAATTGAATCACTAATAAATAACCTTCCAAAACAAACCACCAGGCCCAGATGGGTCCACTAGTGAATGCTACCAAATGTTTAAGGAAGAAATTATACCAATTCTGTACAATCTCTCAGAGGATAGAGGTAGAGGGAATACTCCCTAACTCATTCTATGAGGACAGCATTACCCTAATACCAATACAGGGCTAAAACATTGCAAAAAAAAAAAAAAAGTCTGTAGAGCAATATCTTTCATGATCATAAATGCAAAAATCCTCAACAAAATGTTAGAAAATCAAGTCCAACAATGTATAAAAATAATTCTATACCACAATCAAATGGGATTTATCCCAAATATACAAGGCTGGTGCAATATTTGAAAATCAAAGTACTCCACCACGTCAATGAGCTAAACAGGAAAAGTCACACGATCATATCAATAGATGCCAAAAAAAAAAAAAAAAAAAACATTTGACAAAATCCAAAACCCCTTCATGTAAACTAGTAATAGAGGGGAACTTCCTCAACTCTATGGAGACTACCTACACAAAATTACAGTTAGCATTACACTCGTTGGTGAGGAGCTCAAAGTTCTACCACTATGATTAGCTACAAAGCAAGGATGTCCTCACCTCTCCTTTTCATTATCATACTGACAGTTCTATACACTAATGCAGTAAGACAAATATAAATAAATAAAAGAAATAAGAAGTATACGGTTTGTATTCAGCTTGGAAAGAAAGACAAACTTATGTTTTTTGACAGCTGACATAATCTTAGGCAAGACATTTTTAAAATTTTTGTCAAAAAAACCTCAAACTAATTACAGAAAAGTTTCAGGATAGAAAGCATGATATACCAAAGTCAATCACTTTCCTAAGTAACATCAAAGAATAAGTGGAATTGGAAGTTAAAAACAATGCCATTTACATTAGCACCCCCAAAATGAAATATTTACCTATAAATTAACCAGATATGTACAGATATCTGTGAGGAAACCTATAAAATTCTGATACATGAAATGAAAAAAAAACTAAATAAACAGGTATTTTATGTTCCTGGATATTTCTGTTAAAGACTCAGAATTGTCAAACAAGATGTCAGCTCTTCCCAACATGATATCCACAGACACAATTCAATCCCAATCAAGCTGCAGCACGTTGCTTCATGGGAACTGGTAGACTGATTCCAAAGTTTGTATGGAGAAGCAAAGACCCAGAAGAGCCAACACAATGTTGTGGGAGAACAAAGTTGGAACGCTGACTCCACCCAACATCAAGAGTTACCATAAAGCTACAATAATCAAGACGGTGTGGTATTGGCAAAACAATAGACAAATAGATCAATGGAACAAAATACAGAGCCCAGAAATAGAAGCATATAAATACAGTTAACTGATTTTTGACAAAGGAACAAAGGCCATATAATGGAGCTAAAATTAGTCTTTTAACAAACTTTGGTAGAATAACTAGATATCAATATTCAAAAAAAAGTGAATCTAGAAACAGAACTTACATCTTTCACAAATATAACTCAAAACAGTTCATAAATTAAATGTAAAATGTGAAACTATAAAACTAGACCATAAAAAAACCTAGATGACCTCGGGTTAGGCAATGACTGACAACATCAAAGTTGTTCCATCATAGTAACTACATACTCCATAGTAACTACATCATCATTACAACGTCAAAGGCATGATTCATGAAAGAAAGAATTGATAGACTGGAATTCATTAAAATTAAAACTTCCTGTCCTATGAAACATAATGTCAGGAGAATGAGAAGACAAGCTATAGATCTATAGAAAATATTTGCAAAAGATTCATCTAAGAAAGGATTGCTACTCTAAATATACCAAGGACTCTTAAAACTCAAAAGTAAAGAAATAGTTTTGTTTTAAAAATGAGCCAAGGATCTTAACAGAAGATATAAAAGAGCAACTAAGCATATGAAAGATGCTGCATATCATATGGAATCAGGAAAATGCAAGTTCAAACACTAGGTACCTATAAGAATGGTCAACATCCAGAACATTGAGAAAATCAAATACTGGCAAGCATGTGGAAATATAGGGTCTCTCATTTATTGCTGGTCAGAATGCAAATTGGTATATCCACTTTGGAAGACAATTTGATAAAGTTCATACAAAACTGAACATGAGCTGGGGCTGGTATGGCTCAGTGAATTGAGTGCTGGCCTGCCAACTGAAAAATCATTGGTTTGATTCCCAGTCAGGGCACATGTCTGGGTTGTGGGCCAGGTGACCAGTTGGGGGCACTCAAGAAGCAACCAATCGATATATCTTTCACACATTGATGTTTCTCTCCCTCTTTCTTCCTCCCTTCCCCTCTCTCTAAAAATAAATAAATCAATAAAAGATCTTTAAAAATAGCTAATTAAATAGCTAATAGCTTGCCAGCATATAATTAGCTAAAAATAGCTAAGTAAAATCAAAACCAAACATGAACTTGCCATCTATGTATGGCTATCCAGTCACCATAATTGTTGAATTTTACCCAAACGAGTTGAAAGGTTATGTCCACTAAAATCTGCACACTGATGTTTACAACAGCTTTACTCATAACTGCCACTCTTGGAAGCAAGCAAGATGTCCTTCAGTAGGTGAGTGAATAAATAAACTGTGATATATCCAGACAATAGAATATCATTCAGCACTAAGAAGAACTAAGCCACCAAGTCATGAAAAGACATGGAAGAACCATAAATGCATGTTAGTAAGTGAAAGAAACCAATCTGAAAAAGCTATATACTATATAATTCCAACTATATTATATTCTGGAAAAGACAAAACTATGGGGATAATAAAAAGATCCGGTATTGCGGTAGGGGGAGGAATGAATAGGGGAAGCACATAGGAATTTTAGGGCAGTGAAAATACTCTGTATGATACCATAATGATGGATACTTGTTATACATATGTTCAAACCCCCAAAAAGTGCACCACCAAGAATGAACCATAATGGAAACTATGTTCCTGGGGTTATTAAGATGTGTCAATATAAGTTCATCAATTGTAGCAAATGTACACCTCTGGTTGAGGATGTGGAAGAGGCTAAGCATGTGGCTGGGGGTAGGGGGTCCCAGAGCAGAAGGTATATGTGAATCTGCTGTATGTTTCCCTCAGTGTTGCTGTGAAATTGTTCTTAACAAAAAAAAAAAAAAGTCTAAGAATGGGACCAAAAAAAAAAAAAAAAGCTACAACCTGGAAGGAAATATTTGCAAGTCAACACAGCAAGTTCTCAAATAAAGTTGTTTTGTTCAGTGTCATTTTGTTATAATGTTGATGAAATACCAGAGGAAATTAAGTCTCATTTATATCAGTTAGCCAATGATAAACTTGGTTCTGTTATACATTGTTTCACTTCAGTTCCAAGAACCTATGACAACATTAAGTGAAGACTTACTGTATCTAATAAGGGGTTTGTACCTAGCTTATATAATGATCTCTTATAACTCAACAAGGAGAAAAAAACCCATGTACAAATGAACAAAGATATGAATAGACATTTCATTAAGGAAGATGTACAAATAACAAATAAGCACACAAAAAGATTCTCAACATCATTAGCCATGAGGGAAATGCAAACTAAAACCACCTTGTGGTACCTCTACACATGAACTGGAATGGCTGTCTAGACCACCAACTTACACCACACACCAGAATAAATTCAAAATGGATAAAAGACTTAAACATAAGCCACAACACCATAGAAGTCCTAGAGGAAAACATAAGCAGGAAAATTCCAGATATCCCAAGAACCAATATTTTCACTGATACATTCTCTAGAGCAAGGGAAATAAAGGAAAAAATAAACAAATGGGACTACATCAAATTAAAAAGCTTCTGCATAGCCAAAAAAAATATCTGCAAAATGAAAAGGGAACATAATTTCCAGTGACACCTCAAACAAGGGTTTGATTTCCAAAATATATGAAGAACTCATATGACTCAACATCAGGAAGACAAACAATCCAATTAAAAATGGGCAAAGGACCTGAGCAGACACTTCTCCAAGGATGACATACAGAGGGCCCAGAGACATAGGAAAGGATGCTCAGCATCACTTGCCATCAGAGAGATGCAAATTAAAACCACAATGAGGTACCATTTCACACTAGTCAGAATGAGCATCATTAGCAAATCAAGTGCTGGAGAGGGTGTGGAGAAAAGGGAACCTTAGTGCACTGTTGTTGGGAATGCAGACCGGTGCACCCTCTATGGAAAACAATATGGAGTTGCCTCAAAAAACTAAGAATGGAACTGCCTTTTGATCCAGTGATTCCACTGCTGGGCTTATTCCCTAAGAGCCCTGAATCACTAATTCAAAAGAATTTACACACCCCTATGTTCATAGCAGTGCTATTTACAATAGCCAAGTGATGGAAACAGCCTAAGTGCTGGAAGCAGCCTGAGTGCCCACCAGTAATGAGTGAATCAAAAAAACTAGTACATTTACACAATGGAATTCTATGCAGCAGAGAGAAAGAAGGAACTCCTATCCTTGGTGACAGCATGGATGGAACTGGAAAATTTTAAGCTAAGTGAAATAATCCAGGTGGTGTGAAAGACAAATACCACGTGATCTTGTTACAGAACAAAAAAGGGGGGCCTGGGACGATATACTATTATTGAAAGAAGCCCCCAGGTCCATTATGTCTGCCACCAGAGGAAAGACGTCTCTCAATGCAAGAGATTTGTGAAAAGGAAAGGAAATGTTTATTTAATGCTATACAGACTTAAAGTAGTGACCTAATGTCGTCACCAAAATCCTAAAGTCCCTTAAAACACCCACAAACAGACACAGTCCTTCCTTCCTTCGCCCTTTGCCCAGTCTAGAGTACCGTATCTCCTAAAGCTGCGGGGGTCCCCACTCTGGCAAAGGCACGTGGTCCTCTCTCCCTGGGCCACGGGAGTCCCCACTCTGCTAAAGCTGTGTGGTTCTCTCTCGCAGGGCTGCAGGAGTCCTCACTCTACTAAAGCCTTGTGGTTCTCTCTCTCCAATGGCTGCTGCATCTCAGTTTAAATCCCCGTGCCAATCTTCCTCTGCAGCCCCATTTCTGACTCCTCCCACACTCAGCTTCACATGCCAGAACTCATATCCTTCCAGCTTTACTGGACTACCATCATGAGTCTGGGCAGGTGTGGCCCCATGTCCTGGAGCCAATCCTCTCTGAGCTCCCACACAGGCGCTGTAACTCAGGGGACCCACCCCCCACCCCCAGTTACATCTGGGTGGGGAAGTTACTTCCATTCCCCTGGCTTAGAGCTGATCACAGCTACTTAACATATCTATGCAACCAGTCAAAGGTTATAGATATGCCAAACGACCATGCCAGAGCTTAGCTGTAAGGCTGTTGCTATGCTAAACAGCTCTCAATGGCCCTGCTCCATTTGTCCCTTCCCCCCAATGCACACCCTGGGTGGGGGGGGGGGCGGTTGGAGACATCCCAAAATCTCAAAATCTCCTGGACACCTTAAGTTCTGGACCCCATTTCAAATGCCTATTTGGGGTCCCCCCTCTTGGCTGCACCCTGTAACAGTTTCAGCAGCTGTCACCGCCCCGCCCTCCCACCACCCAAGGCTAAGGCTGAAGGTATGACCTTGGACCATAAGCCACTAAGGAGACAAAGCTTATCTCCCTGGCAGGAGCACCACTTCTGCTCCTTTTACTTCATCCATAACTGGTCCCCAATGCTTGGTCGGTTAGCCAATGACAGATAAGATTCCCCAAGGGGGGAATGACCTAAGACAGGCATGATCATGTGAGAGGCCCCCAAGGAAGGACTTGGGGTGTACAGAAAAAGGGGGTGATGGACCCTTGCCCCTCAGCTATGACAAAACCTGAGTCCTCATTCTGTCTGCAAGAAGTCTCCTAATCTCTTGGTTGCCTTACTTCCCCTGCCTGACTTAAGCCTGAGACAATGACAGAGGGTGGTGCAGCCCTGTGCTAGAAAGGGTGGGTTTCCCAGACAATCAGGCCGAAGAAAGAATATGTAAAATCCTGTGAAACCTGTTTTGTTTAGAGTGCTCTCAATTAAATAAGGGTCCAAGCAAGAAGTGAGTTTGTTCCTCAAAAGTTTTATTGCTCTTTAGCTATCTGGCCCTGACTCAAAATAGGCCCTCAGAGTTCTTTCTTATCTGTTGTTTAATCTTTATTGCCTGACAATGATTAATGAGCTTTACCTGTAGTCTTGTGCAAATGAACCCAAGAAAAGCCCATTGAGGAAAAGTCTCTTGGCCCTTCTCCTTTGAAAGATCAGCCACCTTTCCTCCCCAAGCAGATCACTTCTTGGTAGGCTTACACTCACCTGGGGTGGCTGGGGGCAGTAGTGGGGGGCCTGCGGGCAGAGCCTCCCCCTACCCCTGCAGGTGAGCACAAGGGGAAACTACACATTGATGTTTCTCTCCCTCTCTTCCTCCCTTCCCCTCTCTCTAAAAATAAATAAAATCTTTTCAAAAATAAATAAAGTTAAACATAAATTTATCACATAACCCAACAATTCCATCCCTAGATCTCTGTCCAAGAGAAAATGAAAACATACCCATACAAAGACATGACTACAAATAGTCATAGCAACATTTCTCATAAAACCCAAAAATTGGAAATAAATGTCTATCATCTAGTAAATGGGTCAACAAAATATGGTATTAATAAAAGGGAAAGAAGTACTGATACATTTAAAAATATTAGGCCTGATGCAAAACACTACATATTGTATAGTTCTATTTATATGAGTTGTCCAGAAAAGACAAATTTATAGAGACAGAAAGCAGGTCAGTAGTTGCCTTAAGGCTGGGGGTTGGAGTAGAGATTAACTGCAAATGGGCCCCAGGGAATTTGAGGAATGATGGAAATGCTCTCAGACTAGATGTGGTGGTGACTGCACAAAGTAATGGTATGTGAACTCTTTCTCAGTATAACTGTTGAAAACATAGAGCTGCCAACAGTTCAAATATATGTCTTTTTAATTTAATTTTATAAAGTTAAATACAGTTGCTGTGCAATATTATACAGTTATATTAGTTTCAGGTGCACAATATAGTGATTCGACATGTTTATGCCAGGCAATGTGACCCCCACACTAGTTTTAGTAGCCACCCGTCACTGTGCAAACTTGTCATGACATTATCAACTATACTCACCTTAGCCTTTTCACTTCTCCCCACCCCTGACTCCATTCCAGTAACCATTCCTTTGGTCTCTGTTCCTATGAGTCTTTGTTTTGTTTTTTGTTTTGTCATCTGGTTTTGTTTTTTAGATTCCACATATAAGTGAAGTCATAAGGTACCATATTTTGCCATGTATAATGCACACTTTTTGCCCAAATTTTTGAGGGAAAAATAAGGATGTGTAGTATATATGGGTAGTACCTGAAATATAACTGTTCTTGTGTTTTCTAATTATTTGTTCATAAAATTTCTTATAACACAATTTGTTCAAAAATAAATGCTAACATTCCTTTATAATACAGAAAACAAGTGTCTAAATATAAATAAATAAATGAATGAATTTAAACAATTAGAACAAAAGATTTTTCTCCTGAAAGTTTGGGCCAGAAACATGGGTGCACATTATACATGGCAGAATTGGTATTTGTCTTTCTAAGTCTGACTTATTTCACTTAACATAATACTCTCTAGGTCCATCCATGTTGTCAAACACAAAATTTCATTTTTTATTGCCACATAATATTCCATTGTGTGTGTATGGGTGTACGTGGGTATCACATCTTCATCCATTCATCTCAACGGACAGATGACTTGTTTCCATATCTTGGCTATTGTAAATAATGCTGTAAAGAACATAAGGGTACATATATCTTTTTGAATTAGTGTGGGATATTATTTTTTTCAGATAAATACCTAGAAATGGAATTCCTGGGTCATATGGTAGACCTATTCTATTTTTTGAGGATCTCCATATTGTTTTCCATAGTGGCTACAACAATTTACTGTCCCACCAACAGTGCGCAAAGGTTACTTTTTTCCACATTCTTGTCAACACGTGTTATCTATTTGTTGACTTTATGATAATAGTAATTCTGACAGGTGTGAGGTGACATCTCATTGGAGTTTTCATTTGCATTTTCCTGATGAGTAGTGGTATTGAGCATATTTTCGTATTTCTGTTGCCCATCTATATGTCTTCTTTGGAGAAATGTCTTTTCATAGCCTCTGCCCACTTTTTAACCAGACTTCTTTCTTATATACTGGGTGGGCAAAGGTAGGCTTTCAGTTGTGAGTACGTGAAACACAGAGATTATTCTTGTATTATTAATTAATTATTGTGAGTATTTTTCCATTCAAACTGTAAACTTTCTTTTGCTCACCCCTGTATTGTGGATATCAACCCCTTACCAATAAATGGTTTGTGAATATACTCTCCCATTCAGTAGGTTGTCTTTTCATTTTGTTGATGGTTTCCTTCTATACAGAAGCTTTTTAGTTTGATGAAGTCCCATTTGTTTATTTTTGCTTTTGTTTCCCTTACTTGATGGAACATATCCAAAAAATTTTACGCAGACTGATATCAAGTTGTTTACAAGGAGTTTTATGCTTTTAGTCCTTACATTTAAGTCTTTGATTTTGAGTTTATTCTCATATATGGTGTAAGAGAGTGGTCCAGTTTCATTTGTTTGCATGTATCTGTCCAGTTTTCCCAACTCCATTCATTGAAGAGACTGTTATTTCATTGTATGTTCTTATGTCCTCTGTCACAGATTAGTTAGCCATATAAGTGAGCATTTATTTCTTGGCTTTCCATTCTGTTCCAATGATCAATGTGTCTTTTGTTTTGTTTGGGCCAGTACCATATTGTTTTGATTATTATAGCTTTTTAGTATAGCTTGAAACCAGGATATATGATACCTCCCATTTTATTCTTCATTCTCAAGATTGCTTCGGCTTATTCATAGTCTTTGTGGTTTTATATAAATTTTTGGATTACTTGTTCTAATTCTGATAAGAATGTCATTGTTATTTTAATAATAATTGCATTGATCTGTAGATTTTTTGGGGGTAGTATGTTCATTTTAAAGATATTCATTTATTTGTGTCCTCTTCAATTTATTTGTTCAATGTCCTATGCAGGGGTGTTCAACCTGCTGCCTGCAGTCTGCATGTGGCTCAGGATGACTATGGATGTGACCCAACACAAAATCGTAGATTTATTTAAGACATTATGAGATTTTTTTGTGATTACATGTAGCAATGTATTTAATGGCCAAAGACAACTCTTCTTCTAGTGAAGCCCAGAGATGCCAAAAGATTGGACACCCCTGTTAGTTTTCAGAGTATCTCCTTCATTAAACTTATTCCTGGGTATTTTATTGTTGAAGTAATTATAAATGTTATTGTTTTCTTAATGTCTCCTTTTTTTTTACAATAAAAAAAGATTGTGTTTATTTATTTTTAGGGAGAGGGGAAGTGCAAGAGAAACATCAATCAGTTGCCTTTCACATACCCCTAACCAGAGAGCTGGCCTGCAACCCAGGCATTTGCCCTGAGTGGGGATCAAACTGGTGACCTTTTGATTTGCATAATGATGCCAAATCCACTAAGCCACACCAGTCAGGGCCTTAATTTTTCCTGATTGTTATTAGTGTGTAGGAACACAGTGGATTTCTGTTTATTAACTGTGTATCCTGCTACTTTACAGAATTGTTTCATTACTTCTATGAATATTTGGTAGATTTTTAGGGTTTTCTATATAGATTATGTCATCTGCAAATATTGAGTTTTACTTCTTTCTTTCCAATTTGAATGCCTTTTATTTCTTTTTCTTGCCTGCTTGCTGTGGCTAGGATTTCTAATACTATATTGAATACAGTGGTGAGAGTGGGCATCCTTGTCTTGTTCATGATTTTAGAGAAAAAGCTTTCAGCTTTTTACCATTAATTATTGTATCAACCGTGGGCTTTGTTATGCATAGTCTTTGTCAAGTTAAGGTAATTTTTTTCTTTACCTACTTTGTTGAGAGTTTACGTCTTAAATGGATATTGAATTTTGTGTAACGTTTTTCTGCATCTATTGAGACAATCATGATTTTTATCCTTAGTTTTGTTGATGTGGTGCATCACATTAACTGTTTTGTTAATTACAGGTTATTATTTTTCATTTATTGAACCACTCTTGCATTCCTGGTATAAATCTCAGTGGCTCATGGTACATAATCCATTTAATGTTTCATTCAATATTTTGTTTGCTAGTATTTTCTTGAGAATTGAAGTATCTGTATTCATCAAAGTTATTGGCTGTAATTCTCCCTCTCTCTCCCTCCCTCTCCCTCCCTCTCCCTCTCTCTGTCTCTCTCTCTCCCTCTCTCTTACAGTCTTTGGTTTAGTTATCAGAGTAGTGCTGGCCTGATAGAATGAGTTTGAAAATGTTTCTCCTGCCTCTATTTTTCTTTGAATACTTTAAGGAGGACAGGTACTACTATATTTTGCTGTGTATAATGTGCACCGACATTTTGGGCCCAAACTTTAAGGAAAAAACTTGTTTTAATTTTTAATTCAACTATTTATTTATATTTTGAAACAAAACTGATGATCATATTACAGGTTATTATTTTTCATGTGGATATTGTTATTGCTTTCCAGGGTTACACTTTTAACACATAAGCATAAATAAAAGAATTAAAAACATTTACATAGATACAGAATTAGTATTACCCATGTATAATGCACATGCTTATTTTTCCCTCAAAAATTTGGGCAAAAAAAAGTCTATAGTATGCATGGCAAAATATGGTAAATCTTCTTTAAATGTTTGGTGGAATGCACCTGTGAAGTTACCCAGTTCTTGGCTTTTGTTGTTGAGAATTTTTTGACTATTGCTTCAATTTAATTGATTCTTTGCTTCTTCCTGGTTTAGCCTTGGAAGGTTGCATGTTTCCCAAATTTTATTTATGTCTTCTAGATTGTTTCATTTGTTGGTGTATAATTAATTGTCCATAGCATTGTTTAACAATCCATTGTATTTCTTGGTGTTGATTGTAATCGCTTCTCTTTCATTTTTGATTTTCTGTTCTGTTTTTTGCATGATGAAACTTGTAAAAGACATGTCAATTTTATTTATCCTTTCAAAATTTCATTAATCTTTTATATCATTTTCCTTTGTTATTTTGTTTATTTCTGCTCTGATTTTTGTTATTTATTTCTACTTTGGGGTTTGTTCTTTTTCTGTTTCTTCAGGTATAAGTTTAGATTATTTGTGATTTTCCCTGTCTCTTGAGGTAGGCCTGTATAACTATAAACTTTCCTCTTATAACATCTTTTTTTGCACTCTGTAAATTTTGCAAAGTTATGTTTTCATTTTTATTTGTCTCAAGGTAGTATTTCACTTTCTCTTTGATTTCCTCCTTGGTCTTCCTCCTCATCCACTTCCCCTTCCTTTTGGAATTCCTATAATAAAAATGTTAGGATGCTTGATGTTATTTCAGAGATCACTTTTACTATCTTTGTTTAAAAAAATTTTTTTTTCATTTCTTGTACTGATTGGATGATTTTCACTATTCTATCTTCCAGTTCACTAATCTATTCTTCTGTATTAACTAGTCTGTTGTGGATCCCTTGTAATGCTTTCTTCATTTCAGTTATTATATTCTTCATCTCTAATTAGATCTTTATTACATTTTTCTATCTCTTTGTTGAAGTGTTCTCTGAGTTCTTTTATTGTATGCTCAAATTTGTTGAGCATCCTTATGATAATTTCTTTGAATTCTTTTTTTTAGTAACTAAACTCTAACCTTTAGTTGGATTTCTTTTTAAAATATATTTACTGATTATGTTACTATAGTTGTTCCATTTTTTTCTCCTCTTTGTTCCCCTCCACCCTGCACCCCCCTTCCCACCAGCATTCCCCCATGTTAGTTCATGTCCATGGGTTATACATATAAGTTTTTCAGCTTCTCCTTTTCCCATACTGTTCTTAACCTCCCCCTGTCTATTTTGTACCTACCATTTATGCTTCTTATTCCCTGTACCCTTTCCCCCATTCTCTCCCCTCTCTGTCCCCACTGATAACCCTCCATGTGATCTCCATTTCTTTGATTTTGTTCTTGTTCTAATTGTTTGCTTAGTTCATTTTTGTTTTTGTTTTTCTTTTAGGTTCAGTTGTTGATATTTGTGAGTTTGTTGTCATTTTACTGTTCATATTTTTTATCTTCTTTTTCTTAGATCAGTCCCTTTAACATTTCATATAATAAAGACTTGGTGATGATGAACACCTTTAACTTGCCTTTATCTGGGAAGCACTTTATCTGCCCTTCCATTCTAAAAAATAGCTTTGCTGGATAGAGTAATCTTGGATGTAGGTCCTTGCCTTTCATGACCTGGAATACTTCTTTCCAGCCCCTCCTTGCCTATAAGGTCTCCTTTGAGAAATCAGCTGAGAGTCTTATTGGAACTCTGTTGTGGGTAACTCTCTCCTTTTCTCTTGCTGCTTTTAAGATTCTTTATCTTTAATCTTGGATAATGTAATGATAATGTGCCTTGGTGTGTGCTTCCTTGGGCTCATCTTCTTTGGGACTCTCTGAGCTTCCTGGATGTCTATTTCTTCTGCCAGATTGGAGAAGTACTCCTTCACTATTTTTTCAAATAAGTTTTCATTTTCTTGCTCTTCCTCTTCTCCTTCTGGCACCCCTATGATTCAGATTTTGGAACATTTAAAGTTGTCCCAGAGGTTCCTCAGCCTTTCCTCATTTTTTTTAAATTCTTATTTCTTCATTTTGTTCTGGTTGAATGTTTATTTCTTCCTTCTGGTTTAAACCATTGATTTGAGTCCAAGTTTCTTTCCCTTCACTGTTGACTCCCTATGCATTTTCCTTTACTTCACTTTGCATAGCCTTCACTCTTTCCTCTATTTTGTGACCATACTCACCAATTCTGTGAACATCCTGATTACCAGTGTTTTGAACTGTACATCTGATAGGTTGGCTATCTCTTCATCACTTAGTTCTACTTTTGGAGCTTTGATCTGTTCTTTCATTCAGGCCATATTTTTTTTGTTTCGACATGCCTGTTATGTAGTAAGGGGCAGAGCCTTAGGTCTTTGCTAGGGTGGGGCAATCCCTGTGTTGTGGCGCTGTTTGTGGGGGAGGGGTCAGAGAGGGAACAATGCTGCTTGCTCAGCTCTCAACTGACTTTCAGTCACTTCCTCCACTACCCACAAGCAAATTGGGCCCTTCTGGTGCTGATTCCCAGGTGGGTGGGTTTGTGTGTGTTCTATGGCCCTGTGGGTCTCTTCAACAAACTCTCCTGTGAGGCTCAGAGTTTCTCCCACCACTGCAACCTCCACTGGTTTTTTCAGTCAGAGGTTTTGATGCTTTATGTTCCTGCACTGGGACCCTGGGTTGTGTGATTTGTCATGCTCCCCAGTTGTTCTGCATGCAAATGTGGGAGTACCCAGTCTATCAGTTGTTGCCTCTCTTCGTCCTCCAGCCACCACCTCACCATGAGTCCTCTCTACCCTAGTTGCCCATCTGTGCCCCTCCTACTGGTCTGGATGAATGTTTCTTTAACTCTTTGGTTGTCAGGCTTCTGTACAGTTCGATTTTCTGGTAGTGCTGGTTAATTTTGTTTTTAAATTTGTTGTCCTTTTGGTTGTGTGAGGAGGCAAAGTGTATCTACCTCCACCTCCATCTTCAACAGAAGTCCCATTTCTTTGAATTCCTTATTGGGTAAATTACTTATCTCCATTTCATTAAGATTTTTTAAAAATATATTTTATTGATTATGCTATTACAGTTGTCCCATTCTCCCCCTTCACTCCCCTCCCCCGGCCCACCCCCTCCCACCCACATTCCCCCCTTTAGTTCATGTCCATGTGTCATAAGTTCTTTCACTTCTACATTTCCCACACCATTCCTGCCCTCCCCCTATTTTCTACCTAATGTCTATGCTACTTATTCTCTCTATCTTTTCCCCCTCTCTCCTCCTCCCACTTCCCTGTTGCTAACCCTCCATATGATCTCCATTTCTCTGGCTCTGCTCCTGTTCTCTTTGTTTGCTTAGTTTGCTTTTGTTTACTGTGAGTTTGTTGTCATTTTACTGTTCATATTTTTTATCTTCTTTTTCTTAGATAAGTCCTTTTAAAATTTCATGTAATAAGGGCTTGGTGATGATGAACTCCTTTAACTTGGCCTTATCTAAGAAGCACTTTATTTCCCCTTCCATTCTAAATGAAAGCTTTGCTGGATAGAGTATTCTTGGATGTAGGTCCTTGCCTTTCATGACTTGGAATACTTCTTTCCAGCCCCTTCTTGCCCGAAAGGTCTCTTTTGAGAAATCAGCTGACATTCTGATGGGAACTCCTTTGTAGGTAACTGTCCCCTTATCTCTTGCTGCTTCTAGAGTTCTCTCCTTCATTTTTACCTTGGCTAATGTAATTATGATGTGCCTTGTTGTGTTCCTCCTTGGGTCCAACTTCTTTGGGACTCTCTGAGCTTCCTGGACTTCCAGGAAGTCTATTTCCTTTGCCAGATTGGGGAAGTTCTCCTTTATTATTTGTTCAAATAACTTTTCCACTTGTTGTGTTTCCTCTTCCCCTTCTGGTACCCCTATAATTCGGATATTGGAACATTTAAAGGTGTCCTGGAGGTCCCTAAGCCTCTCCTCATGTTTTTGAATTCTTGTTTCTTCATTCTTTTCTGTTTGTTTGTTCCTTTCCTCCTTCTGGTCCCTTCCATTGATTTGAAACCCAGTTTTCTTTCCATCATTATTGGTTCTGTGTGCATTTTCTTCATTTCACTTATTGCAATCTGCATTTTTTCATCTAATTTATGACCAAAGTCCACCAATTCTGTGAGCATCCTGATCACCAGTGCTTTGAACTGTGCATCTAATAGGTTGGCTATTTCTCGGTTGCTTAACAAAATTGGCTCTGGGGCTTTTAACTCTGTGGGGCAGTCTGGTGTGTGCATGCTTTCTTGCCCTCTAATCTGGGTCAGACTACCTAGTATAGATGGAGCTGTTTGGTTTGCCCATGGCATGCACTGTTGCTTTAACTGTCTGTGATCAGAACAAGGTCTGGGTAGGGCTGCTTTGTATGCTTGCCTCTCAACATGCTACCACCTCTGCTCCCCATCTGGACATTGCAGCTCCTCGTGCATTCAGCTGTGCCCTTGTCCGCAGTAGCAGCCCTGTGTGAGTGCTGCGCTGCTTTAAATGTCCACAGTCAGAACAGGGTATGGGCAAGGCCACTCTGAGTGCCTTCCTTTCAATGCCCTACCAGCTCCACCCTTTCACTGGGTGGAGCAGTCTTGAGTGTAGGCTAAACTGTATTGTGATAGTTTTTCATGCTTTCCAGACAGGGCAACCCTGCATACACACAGCAATACCCCACTTACTCTACAAGGGGTAGCCCTTCATGTGGGTACTGCAAAGTTTTCCTAGTTCCACACTCTCTCTAGGAGGGTCAGCCCCACATAAGCACATAGGGCCCCACTATCTCTGTACTATCTGGGCAGGGTATCCCCTGCAAGCATCACAGCATTTTTCTAGTTCCACATTCTCTCTAGCTGGGGAGTTCCTTGTGCACACAGCAGCACCTTGCTGTGCCTGCTGAATCAGTTTTCAGGTGGAGGGGCACCTTGTGTGCACTATGGCTCCCTCCTGTTTCTAGCTACAGACGGATGGCTGGGGACACACTACAGTGCCCTGCAGGTTGGCAAGAGAAACTGGATGCAGCTCCTGCCCTTTATCCATGTGCCAGGGAAATGTAAACAGTGGTGCTCACCAGTTCCTCTGACCCTGGGTCCCTCAACTCCAGGAGAGCTCTTGTGGTTTCCCGACCTCTATGCACCCCTTTTTCTTGCTTCTTGTGCAGCTGTTCAGTTGACTCCCAGTTGTCTGTTGGAGGAATTCCTCTAACTATAGGTGTACATTTGACGTGTTCCTGGGAGGGGGCAAGCTCGGTGGCTACCTATGCTGCCATCTTGGACTCATCCCTCAAATGTGTCTTACTATACTAGGGGAAGCCTCTGGTTTACTTTCATAAGATTTTGAGGTTTATGAAAACTGGTAAAAATATACTAGATTATTCAAATATGTTCTTCAAACTTATTACTCTTCTAGGTTCTGTCAGAAGTTTGGTATTGTACATTCTTGAATAGAAAACCACCTGGATTCCTTAAACTCCCGCTGAGTGCACAGTGGAGAGGAGGGTCTGAGGACTTAAATTCCAAATCCCATACCCTGTTGTGCTATAAGTTTGAGATTTCATTCACTCACTAAGATACCTTCAGCTGGACTGCCCCTCAATGATTTTCCCTCTGAGCAACATGGCTCTTACTTTACCCATCCACGTCCTTTGTACACATTAGAGAACCAGGCTGTATTCTCTCTGCTGCTTTTGAAAACGACCTTTATCACCATCAGATAATTACCCATTCGTCAACCCTCACTCAGTGAATCTCAATGTTACCTGATTATTTAAGGTTCTCCCTGTTACAGAATGGACCCATGGGGAGGGGGGGACAAGATACTGTTACCAAATGGACCCCGCTCTATCCTGGGGTTCTCCTGTACTAGGTTGACCTTGCCCACTGCCCTTAGGAATTATAGCTTTTAATGTCAGAGTTTGGTGAAAAGGAACTATTTATTCAAAAGTTACACAGACTTAGAGTAATGACTTAATGTCTTTGTTATAATTCCAAAGTCCCTTAAAACACCCAGGAACACACAGTCCTTCCTTCCCCACTTTGCCTGGTCAAGGGTACCATATCTCAGGGAAAAAATGGAAGTCTGTGGTTCACCTAGCCCACAGTTCTTCTCAGTAATCCATGCTTGGCTGGCAGGCCTCCTGTAGTTCCCAGCACCCTTAGCTGTGTCACTGAGATCTCTAGTTCTTAGTCCAACACCACATGGCACTTTCTCATGGCCCACCAGCATGAGTCCTTTCACCCCTTACCTTCCTGCAACTCTCTCCTGGATTTTTCCTAACTGCTGAGAGAGAGAGAGCTCTGCATGGATACTACATTTTGCTTTCCTGCTTCCTAAACTGCACAATTAAGGGAGCCCCAAAACCATATGGTTCCCCCAAACCTATGTGGCCCACCTGCATGGCTGCCATGCCTGCACAAATTCCAGCACAAATCTTCCTCTGCAGCCCCATTTCCGACTCCTCCCACAATTGCCTATACCTGCCAGCATTCCCATACTATTCCAGCTTTTCTGGGTTGCCATAGTAAGTCCGGGCAAGCCTGGCCCTGTGGCATGGAGCCAACGATCGCCAAGCTTTTATGCAGGCTCTGTAACCAGGGGGAGCTGCCTCCCAGTTATATCACAGGTCCAAGTCACTTCCATCTCCCTGGCTCAAAGCATGGCCACATCTACTTAACATACCTATGAAGCTAGCCAGCTGTTTTAGATAGGTACAGTAACCATTTCTGCATGTCAGGTAGGAAGCTGGACAACTGCTGATACGCAAAATAACTCTCAATGGCCCTGCTACATGTATCCCATCTCTCGGTTCAGATTTGTGGGGGTGAGGATATCCTACATTTTTTGTATTTCCAGGATACCAAGTTCTAGACCTGGTTACAAATCCCTGTTTGGGAGGGGGGTGCTGGCTGCACCGTTACATCCCCTCTGTTTGCAACCTTTCTGTTCGGTTCTACCAACCTGCCACTTCCCACAGCAGATGGGCAAAAAGAGAGGAGGAGAGAGCAAGAAAGGAAACTCAGGATTACTAATCAGTTCCTCTAGGCTGGATGCAAATCAAGGCCCACTCATAAGTTTTTACTTAACCCTTAAAGTGACTCCTACAATCAGAATTATGAAGCCAATCTCAAAGCTTTGTTAAAAAAAATGGGTTGGGCAGGGAAAGGCTGTTCAAGAGACAGAAGTGGGAATGTGCACAGTCTTCAGACTCCAAACCCATTAGTTTGTTCCAAAGCTTGAGGGACTAGGGAGTGCTGGGATTCATCCAGACACAGAGAACGCAATAGCCAGTCAAAACAGGTGCCATTTGGCATCCACACAATTTAAAGCTCTAGTGGGACTGGATCTAGTGGGGACTGGATCGGAGTCACAAAAGTAAACATGTATAAACTGTGGCAAATGACATAGAAATTCAGTACTTACTCTTTACAGAATAGCCATGGGGATGTAAAGTACAGCCTAGGAAATGAAGTAGCCAAAGAATTTACACACATGACCCAAGGACATGAACGATGATGTGGGGATGGTTTGAGGGAGTGGGAGTGCTGGGTGGAGGGGGATTAAGGGGGAAAAACTGGACAACTGTAACAACATAAGCAATAAAATATAATTAAAAAATAAAATTCTTATCTTCAAAAAAAAATCAGTACTTACTCTATTAAAAGAATGTCACCTCTCGAAAAACACACATGTTCAGTCCTCACCAGAACTTAGTTATCCCCATCCCTGAAGATGTCACTGTAGGTACTGGTGATGGAAAATATACAATATACAGTATTTATATTTATCCATCATTATTTTGTAAATGCTTGAAACATTTCTTCTCCAATGACAAAATGGCACAACAAAGTCAAAATGTGATTTACTTGTTTTATTTTCCTGTTTCAGTAAAAGATTCAAGAACTGATTGACACATATTATAAGCTATCTCCTGTCCATACGCAATATATGTACATTGTTTTGACTTTTTCACTGAACAAGGTGATACTATCTTTGTTCAAATCAAAGTAAATAAAAAAAGGTGGATGGGTGTGGTCTTTTTATTTTCAGACAGTAAATGTATACCCACCACCACAAAAGGAAAAACACCGAGGAAACATTTTCATCCACAGATTAAAATGTTAAGCGATTAGTACCATTAGAGTCCCTTTGAAAATAGCAAATTTGGAACAACTAGTCATTACTTTGAAGGAAGTTCCTAGTCTTTCATTTTTGTCACCATGTTGCTATACTAGAATTCAAGCCCTCCTCACAGTGCAAATATAAAAAGGATTCAAAACCCTGAAAGGATTCAGGGTTTTATGGCTATCTTTGATAAAATATCTTCTATTTTAATATACATGTTATAAAAGTACACTAAAAAGTTACTTTAGAGCTCTGCTAAAAGAATTTACTTTTTTTACATATAGAATAATGTACACCCAACTCTAAAAGTACATCTGAGGAAAGCTATTACTGTGACCCCAAATATTTCTAGATTATAATATTGATTTTATCACTGAACATGTATTCAGTGATGCTCTCTGATAATTCTGCATTGCAGTGTCTCACCAATTACTCTAAAGAAAATGCAAGGAAACTGTGTATCTCCAAAGAGCTCTTATTGTGCAAATCACCAAGTTTTCAACGTGAGCTACTATTACAAAATTTTCATTTTACTTTTAAACTTTGGTATGCTAAATTCTTTTATGATCAACATGTGCAGCTTTTATGAGGCAAATAATGGGAGATGATGAAAATTAACTTGTTGGTAGCCTAATTTTAAAAGTGATTGTTTCCTCTTGTAATAACATTTCTGATGTCAATTCTAGGTTTTTATGGAATAGTGTGAAATAATGCTGACTAAATACATCCAGTTGTGATGAATTGACTGAATGCATGCCAAACCAAGAAAACAGACTCTCGGTACTGAGTTTAACTATATCTACTATAATCATGTACTGCACATGATGAAGCTGCTAGTTATAGTTACAACCCAGGAATATAGTGGAGCCCAGGCATAGCTACAATCTTTGATTGCAGGTATAGTAGAACGGAAATATAAAATAATTGAAATTTGTTTCTGATTTAAACAAAAATATTTACTCTTTTCATTAGTAAAACATTCTTTAAAATATATCTATTTCTCCTCTGAACATTTAGCTAAGGAACAATAGGCAATTTTCAAAGGTTTATTGCTGACTCTTCAATACAATAAGTATGGTTATAAAGAATGCACAGCAACATTAGCTTATTTACATTCACTGCCAAGAAACTTGTTTTCATCCAGTTACAGTGTCCAGTCCATCAGAGAAGGGTTTGGCATTCGTGTGCTTTTGTTCTTGGTGGGTATCACTTCCTGCTTGATTTTCATTCTTGGAAGAAAAATATCATCAGCTGATGTCCTCAGGTTTTATGACATGATGAGAGAGAGGAAAGGGTCAGAGATTAGCAGCTACCATGGAGTGAGTCTGAGGCTGGGTCTCCAGGTGGGTCTCCCTTCTTGCCAGGTGAGTGTCCCATGGGCTGCATAGGAAACTGGGAGGGAGGCACCCAGGACACCAACATGCAGAGCCTTATCCAGAGATGGGTTATTCGATGAGCTGAGCACCCTCTTCTCTGCCTCAGCCGCACCCCTACTTACTCCCCTATACATTGATCTTTTGTGCTCGTGGCTACAAAACCTACAGAAACCAGTTCATAAGGAAAAGTGCAGAACTTGACCAAGAGGTAGCCTGTGCCATATGTCATTGTCTTATGCTGTCTCCTGAGCTACTGTCATCTGTTGATAATCTGTGGAGGATACATACATTACGCTCTTCATAGCAGAGCTCTCCTTTGTTCCCCTTGAAAAGTTTTTGTGATGTTACATTTGCAAACAACTTTATCAGAGGTAGAGTTTGATGTCAGCCAATAAAGTTAGAAATTTCAGCCTACCTCCCTTGAATTTCAAACCTACTTGAAGTGGAAAGTTTTCCTTCAGCAAATGATTACTTACTTACTTTGAAAAGTAGACAACTTTTTTTTTTGGGGGGTACAACTCAGCCCTTCAGAAAATACTTCAAACTAAAAGAGGAGAGCTAGCTTCCTATTGTGCCTTAGGTAAAACATTCTGCTAAAGTTGAGAGCAGCTCCAAGTGCAAAAGTAAATATTTGTGCAAAGGCCACACTACCAGAAGCACTCTTAAGACCTCTTCAATGTACTCATTTTATAGTATTTGACTCTTTAAAACAAGTCTTTTGAATTATGAAAATGGCAAGTAAGGGAAAGGAAGTTCACATCAGAAAATACACTTTAGAAAAAGTACAGGATATTTTGGTGATGATTTGCTACATATTTCATAACTTAGATCAAGTAAGTGTTTGTTCAGTATTCACAGTCATTTCAGAGAAGAAACATTCATATCTGTAAATCTTCAATCTATTTCCTTTTCAACCCTTTTCCATATATTTACAAAATTTCATCAGTCAGAGCTTTTCTGTAGAATTCTTTATTATCGATTCAGCCTTTCCCTCTCTGGATCCAGTTATGCCTTCAAGGTAGGCTGCAGGATTCCTTTCTCAATGAGGTGAGTCTTCAGGGTTTTATATATATTTAACTGTTGTTCTGGTTGAAGCACCAACAACTGCTGTAGCACTTTGCTGGGATTTGGACCCCTGATAACAAAGCAAAAAGGAAAGTTCATGCTACTTTAAAAGAGCCAAAGAAAGCATATACCCACAATTTAAAATAAACCCTGCATTTAAGTTGTAGAGGATCAGTCTTTACAGAATTGAAACAGCTCTTGATCCAGAGCTCACTTGAATGCCCAATGATAGTGTCAATAGCAGGAAAGTAAATACAAATGATTCTCCATTCAGAGGCACACAGTCTAGATATGGTAAAAATGCACAAACACAAACTCAGGAACAATACTAGGCAATACAGGGGGTGCAGATCTGGGCTCTACAAAAAGCCTTAGAAGGGCAACCTGCGAATTAGAGGTGGGGATGGGTAACGAATCCTGAAATTGACCAAGACACAAAAACTATCCTGTAAGGAAAGGAGTGAAATTTCTGCGGGGGGTGGGGGCATGGGGAGTGGGGAGGTTGGTATGAAAATATTCTTTCACTTGTTAGCTTAAAAGAAATTTCAGAAGTGGAAGGTATTTTGTTGAAGAAACACCCCAGGGAACTATGAAGATTCAAGAGGCAGGCATGGATTCTGAGCCTGGCCCTGAATTCCTACCTGGCATCGCCAGCAGGTGCCACAACCAATGTTCAAAGAGAGTCTTAGGTAAACTCCATTATAAGAAACAAAAGAACAGGGCTCTGCTCTAAATGAAAGGAGGAGGACAGTCTGCTTTCCTCACCCATTGCCCCCAGTAGTCCCGGTGGGGAGGAGACAAGCCCAGGTTAATCGAAGTGTCCAAGGCCAGTGATGTGATGCACTCTCTGCAGCCAGCACAGGGACCTGTCCTTGAGGGTTCCCTTTAGGTGGGCTCCTCCAGTATTCCTGCTCCAGCCCTTGTCTTCCCACCCTTCACTGGTGCACTCTGAGTCAGAAAAGGCCAGAACAGGACTCCTACCCTCTCACCTTTCCCTGCTACGACACCCCCTGGGCTCTCCACTTATAAATTGGAGATCACTTGTGTGATCTTCTGAAGTGCTATTTTGTCAAATTCAGAATGAACCTAATTCAGATTTCAATGTATGTGCATTATCCTTTGACATGTCTACAGTTCACTTGGAATAGAAGAGTATGGTTTACTTTTTTGTGAAGAGCAGCTTGTAAAATCCAATGGGAAAAAGACGTAAGTAACATTTGCAGAATGGTACACAGAAAGGCATTTACACGGGTAATTAAATTTATGACTTATAATAAGAACTGTTCAGTTCAAATGGAATCATGGGAAGTAGACTACCTAGCAAAACAGAAATGCCTGCTACATAGTGATCTCACAAGGAGGATATTGGATTTCAAAAATCTCACAGGACTCAGATGCAGCCATCCCAGGGGCCACCTTCCTGCAGATGCCAGGAAACTGTGGCCTCGTGTCTTTCACAGACCCAGTCTTCTCAAGTCAGGACACAGCTTGTCTAATATTTCTTTAAAAGACTCAGCAACTTCATAACATAAACCCCAAGTAAAGACCCACAGAGAAAAGGAAGGCTTTTCTAGCAAGTTCAGCTAAATGCAAAATTGTCAGCAGGTGCTCCCAGCTGGCTGCATTCTGGCACTAGCATTGTATTTCTAATAGTCTAAATATTTGCTTTCAAATGGCACACAGCATGGCTCAGCATGACTTCTCTCTCCTGGGAGAAACAAAGGTTCAAGAAGAGGAGAGGAGAGGAGGGGCGGGGAGGGGAAGGGTGTAAGTTGATGCCCTAAAAGCGGACATCTGCTGAAGAGTCCTGAGGGCTTAACTACCAATGGCTAATACTCAAATATATCAGTTAATACATAGCAGAAACAGACTGAATACTCCAAATAAAAAGACAAAGGTTGTCAACTGGGCTATAAAAAAGCAAATAAAATCCAGCTGTATGCTTGTTAGAGAAGAAAAACATACTTTCAATATAAGGATAAAAGAGTGCTAAAAAATAAAATGATGGACAGAGAAATATATGCGAACACTAACCAAAAGAGGTTGATGTAGCTACTCTAATAGCCAACAAAATAGTTTTAAGCAAGTAGTTTATAGAGGTGGACATTTTATAATGACATTCAGAGTGATTCAACAGGGAGATATGACAGGCCTAAATGTGTATATATTTAATACAAACTCAAAATATATAAAGTAAAAACAATTGAAAGTAGAAATAGGTAAATCTACAATTATTGTGGGAGATTTTTTGACAAAGCTCTCTCTCTTTGAAACTGAGAGAGTAAGAGGACAGAAAAAAAAAACACAAGATCAGTATGGATTTTGCTAAACTTCACCCAACTGACACACATGATGCACAGACCAGAAACGGCAGAATGCACATTTGTTTCCTGTACGCACAGAACAACTTCCTGAATAGACGATATACTGATGTGTAAAGCAAGTTTCAACTAATGGTAAATACTGAAATAATAGAGTGTTTTCTGACTGTAGTGGAATTAAGGCAAAACCCAACAAAGGAAGGAGAATGAGAAAAATCTCCATTTGTTTGGAAATGAATCGATATAGTTCTAAATAATCCACATGTCAAGGAAGATATAATACTGGAAATCAGAAAACATTTGTAATGGAATAATGAAAATACAAATACAACATCTAGGATGAGAATAAAGCAGTACTTTAAAGGACATTTATAATCGTAGATGAATATATTAGACAAGAAGGCTGAAAATCAATAATGTAAGCTTCATCTCTAGAATCTTGAGAAGGAATAGCAAATTGAACCTAAAGAAAGATTCAGGAATGAAAGATGAGAACAGACATCAGCGAAATGAAAAACATACAATAAAGTTCACAATGCCAGAATTTGACTCTTTGAAAAGATTAATGAAATAGATAAACTAACAACTATGCAAAAATACATAAATTCCTAAAAACACTACTCATGGAAAATAAGAAGTTTTAATACAAAAATTTACATGCTGTTATCGGTATATATTTAAAATGTGTATTTAGAGATATATAAATATGGGTTTCATTTCAAATGAGTCTATGAAGAAAATCCATGGTTTCTTAGGCACTAGTAGAAAACATAGAAAATGAAGTTAATGTGTGGTTAGCTTCCACACCCCAAAGGGGCATTTCAGGGCAGACCTAAAATATTAAGTTTTAAAAACAAGAAGAAACCACCCTTTAGGGAAATAGCAATACCCCTCCACTTACCCCACTCCACCCACACAACCATAATCCCTTGGCTGGTTTTATTTTTCTCTGTGGCACTTGTAACCACATAAGAAGCTACATTTATTTGTTTATTGACCACTTCTGTCCCCTCTCTCCAACTCTCCAATAAGAATGTAAGCTCTGAGGGCAGGGACTTGGTTTGTTTTCCTCTTACCTATATTCATGTCTTGAACATTACTCAACATATACAGGCCCTCAAGCAATAATTTGTGAACTGCGTGAAGTACTATATCTGCCTTTTTAATTCTTTATATTCACCATCATTGCCATACCCACAATTAAGAAATTAAATCTTCTGATGTTCTAATCTAGTACCATCCATAGCAAATGGATTTAACTTGGCCCTATACAGACCATAGGACATACTACTTTTTTCAGTTCAAATGTACATAAAATAGTTATAATTTAGCCATGCTGCTCAGGCTCCAGTGTGACTGGCACAGCTCCAGGGGTCACTGTGCCCTTTCAATATTATCAATCAGCACTAACAGAAAAAATAACTCATTCAAACTGATGCCTATGTAATGAGAGATTCAAGAAACCAAGTATGAAAACATTTTTTAAAAATCTAAAAGTACCTTATAAAACTTGTGATGTAGACATGCACAAACGTTGCCATCAAATACTGACAATCAAATCTGTCCATTATCCCGCCATGCCCAGGGATGGTGTTTGCAAAATCCTTCAAAAACAAACCAACAGATTAGCAAATTTTCAAAAAGATCAATTGCTATAAAACTCTTAGCTGAAAATGTCTTTTTGGCATCATGGACACTAAGGAAAATACTTTACTATTGGAATTTCCCACTAAGTACAAACTTCTTAGAACATGTCTAACAAATTAAAACCACATCTTACGAATACGTGCCCACATTAGAATAATTACTGAATTAACCAGAAACATTCAAATAACACTAATTAAATATTAATTAAATCTGGCACTTATTTAATAAAACTTTTTCTAAATCAAAAGAGCCATCACCTATTACTAATCTAATATTTTTATGGTCTATTTTCTGTTTAAGCAGATAGTCTTTGGGGAGCTATTTTAATGCTATTGACAGATGTACATCTGTTTCTAACTCATATTTACCCTAAGAGTTCTGACTCTGAAATAAATACTTTATTACTATGATAAATGTTTCTTCTTTTTTTAAGTGTTGAAGTAAAAAGAAAATCAAAATAGATAATTCATTTGGGACACATTAGTCCATTAAATTGAGGGAATGGTTAGTAAGCTTCTGCAAATTGATTGTACAGATATATGCACATTTCTTAGTGTCCAGGAAATGGCTGTGACTAATTCCCTCTTCCAGTTTACTCAGACAACCTGAAAATATATCTAAACTTCCATAGCAATTACACCTTCATTGCAGACATGCAAAAAAGTCTCACTATTCAACAGGAAACCTTGGACTAGAGACCATTAAAGAAAATACCATTCTAAATATAATACTTTTCTGTTTAAAACAATTTCTGAGAAATCTTTGGTTAATTTTTGCCAACACATTTTCTTCCTTCTCTTCTCTACTAACCAAAGCACAGAGAGCCAGGGTAACTCAGTCCCCCTTTGCTGTGTGCAGCCCTTATGGGACACCAGCCATGCATGACTGTTATTGTGGTTCTTTGTAGATGAGTCTTAACTGCCCTAGTGGGCAGTGAGCATCTTGAGAACAGGGACATCATCTTACACACCTTTGCATCTCACTTTACATACTATCTGCCCCATTTCAAGTCTTCACTGAGTTCACTTACTTCCCCGGCTTCTGGGGCCCTACGTAATCTGGCCCCACCAGCTTCTGCAGTCTGATCAGCACCACTGTTCTTACTCCTTTCAACATGCAACTTAGTTCCTCTGTGCCTTTGCAACTCACTGGAATGCTCTTCCTTAAATTTCTCTGCAGGACTCATTCTCCTCCTTTTCTCAGATCCCTGCTCAAATGCCACCTCAGAGAGGCCTGCCCTCTCTAACTTCTAATGGCACAACATTGAGTCAACTTAAAGAAGCCACGTGAGGAAAGCTGAGATAATAGGGTAAACATGTGTCACTTTATGAGAATCTAACTTAAAACATAGGGCAATTTTAATTTTTAAAAGATTTTATTCATTTCTAGAGAGAGAGGAAGGGAAGAAGAAAGGAGAGAAACATCGATGATGTATGAGAAACATGGATCAGCTGCCTCTTGCACACCCCCAACTGGTGAACTGGCCCACAACACAGGCATGTGCCCTGACTAGGAATCAAACCAGAGACCTTTCAGTTCACAGGCCAGTACTCACCCCACTGAGCCACACCAGCCAGGACGAACACGGGGGTAATTTTAAGTATCTGAGACAGGGATCGGCAAACTATGTCCCACAGATTGAATTAAGTCTGCTGCCTGTTTTCATAAATAAAGTTTTATTACCTATTTACAAAGTAAATAATACACTTACTCATCGACACATTGTCTGCCAGGCTTTCATACAACAATGGCAGAGTTCAGAGTTGAGTAGTTAAGATATAATTAATAAATGTAATTTTACAAAAGAAGTTTGCTGGCCTCTGATCTAGGAGGATGGAAGACTACATATTCAAAGGTTCCCCTGTCCGTCCCTCCAAGTGACACTGGCACTAATCTTCAGACAATTCTTGGCTGGATTCTTGGCTGAGCACTGAAGGACCAAGACTGTGTGCCTGTCCCAACATTCAGTAACGCATGCCATTTTGCCATTTCTATAAAAGAGGCTGACATGACATAGCTTGACCAACACCTAACAAGAAAGAATACACTCAAATCAACCAGGAAGCATTTCTGTGAGGCTGAAACTAATGGTTTTTGCCCAGAGGCTTAATGTGTGAGACCAATAGAGAACCAAATTCTAACTATATTACATTATCTAATTATATTCTTTAATGATGTAACAAAAAATATACCTTGATTTTGAAAGCTCTTTTGAATCCACTGGCAAAGAAGCCTCCAAATGGACCAATCAAAGACGCAAATGTTGAAAAAGCGATGCTATGGATCTGGAAGGGGTACAGGCTCACTGTTTCCTAAAGGGGCACAAAAGAGGGGAGGGCTTGGGGGTAAGTGCATTAAGATTTGTTTGAGTATGCCACCTCCAGTAGGAACCATGATATGAACAGTCAGTTGAAGCGTTTACCACATTTTTGTTACTTTCACAACCTTTCAGGATCATGGGAGAAAAACACAGCAGGAGCTCTCACAGCCCCCCTCCCCTCAGCCAGCACTCCACTGTGTTCCCCTGCGCGCTCACAGGGCCTGGCGCCCGGAAAGCCTGCAGCCCACAGGCTGCTTCCCAGTTCACCCAGAAATTTCTACAGCATTTGGGTTGTACACGTATCAAGAATCAGTTAAGTCAATTTCTGAATTTGTTTTTTACCAGCAGCACTTTGTTTTTGTAATTATATGTTAAATTTTGTATTTTATTTCACTTTAATTTTATACAACAAAGTGAGGGAAAAGTTGATCTTTCTCTTAATACTAAGTGCTGTGGAAACACATGAAAATAAGTTGGAAAATTAGTTGCTTTTAAAAGTATACCAAAATGTGCATCCATAAGACAATTATGAAAGACTAGTGGAGATCATAAAAACTGAGAATTCTGCAGTCATTTTCTAAATTCTTGGTTCTTCCTCCACTTTTCTTTTCTTGCTCCACTTTAAATAAACTGAAACTACAAAGTGTAGACAGTGCACAGCGGGTGTGGTTTTATAACCATTATTGAGAACACCAATCTTTGGACCTGTTTCCAGACCTAACCAAAGACTGGCACTATCAAGTTTTACAGCAGATAGCAGATGGCTTGGACATTAAAAGAAAATTCTTAGGATCCATGTACAGAGTACTCAAGGAGAGAAAAATTTTTGGTTAACCTCTTCTCAAAAGTTATGGACTTTAGCTAAGATGTTTCAGATATACACATGTACACATGTGTACACACAATTATCTGCTTCCTCATTCTAAGTGCCCTCCAGTCTTGACAGCATCCCTCAGCAGGGCTCTGCAGGTCAGCATGTTGCCATTCTTAGTGAGAGACCTCAAGTTTGCCTTTAAATGGCAGCCAGCGGTGTGCTTTTGGAAGGGAAAATGACTTTTTTATTGAATTTATCGGGGTGACACTGGTTAAAAATGTTATATAGGTTTCAGGTATACAGCTCTATAATACCTCATCTGTACACTGTACTGTGTGTTCACCACCCCAAGTCAAATTTCCTTTCATCACCATTTGTCCGCCCTTTACCCTCTTCTACCTCTCCACCTGCCTTCCCTCCTGTAATCACCACACTGTTGTGTCCATTTATGAGTTTAGATTTTTCCTTCTGTTTGTTTGTTTTGTTTAATCCCTTTACCTGGGAAACTGATTTTTAGAAGCAGTAGCTTTCTATACTAGTAAAGGTCCCCTAAAGAAAAAAATCAAGGAAATTTTTGAGCTGTGAATTTTAATTAATTTTTTAAAAATATATTTTATTGATTATGTCACTACAGTTGTTCCATTTCTCCCCTTTATTCCCCTCCTGCCCGCATTTAGTTCATGTTCATGGGTTGTACATATAACTTCTTTGGCTTCTACATTTCCTATACTATTCTAAACCTCCCCTTGTCTATCTTCTACCTACCATTTATGCTACTTATTTTCTGTACATTTTCCTCCTCTCTCTCCCTCCATCTACTCCCCCACTGATAATCCTCCATGTGATCTCCATTTCTGTGATTCTGTTCCTGTTCTAGTTGTTTGCTTAATTTGTGTTTGGCTTTGTTGTCAGGTTCAGTTGTTAGTAACTGTGAGTTTGTTGCCATTTGTTCATATTTTTCATTTTCTTTTTCTTAGATAAGTCCCTTTAACCCTTCACATAATAACAGCTACGTGATGATGAACTCCTTTAACTTGACCTTATCTGAGAAACACTTTATCTGCCCTTCCATTCTAAATGATAGCTTTGCTGGATAGAGCAATCTGGGATGTAGGTCCTTGCCTTTCATGACCTGGAATATTCTTTCCAGCCCCTTCTTGCCTGTAAGGTCTCTTTTGAGAAATCAGCTGACAGTCTTATGGGAACTCCTTTGTAGATAACTGTCTCCTTTCCTCTTGCTGCTTTTAAGATTCTCTCCTTATCTTTAACCTTGGCTAATGTAATGATGATGTGCCTTGGTGTGTTCCTCCTTGGGTTCAACTTCTTTGGGACTCTGAGCTTCCTGGTCTTCCTAGAAGTTTATTTCCTTTGCCAGATTGGGGAATTTTTCCTTCATTATGTTTTCAAATTAGTTTTCACTTTCTTGCTCTTCCTCTTTTCCTGCTGGCACCCATATGATTCAGATGTTGGAATGTTTAAAGATGTCCTGGAAGTTCCTAAGCCTCTCCTCATTTTTTAGAATTCTTGTTTTTTCGTTCTGTTCTGGTTGAATGTTTCTGTCCTCCTCCTGGTCCACACCGTTGATTTGAGTCCAAGTTTCCTTCCCTTCACTGTTGGTTCCCTGTACATTTTCATTTATTTCACTTTTCATAGCCTTCATTTTTTCATCTAATTTGCAACCATATTCAACCAATTCTGTAGGCATCCTGATTACCAGTGTTTTGAACTGTGCATCTGATAGGCTGGCTATCTTTTCATCGCCTAGTTATATTTTTTTCTGGAGCTTTGATCTGTTCTTTCATTTGGGCCACTTTTTTTTTTTTTTTTTGGTCTCAGCCTGCCTATTATGTAGTAAGGGGTGGAGCCTTAGGTGTTCACCAATGGGTGGCAACCCACACTGCTGAGCTGTGACACTGCATGTGGGGGAGGGGTCCGAGAGGGAGCAATGGTCTTGCTCAGCTCTCTGCTGGTTTTCAGTCACGTCCCCCACTACTCACAGTCAAATTGGGCTCTTCTAGTCCTCATTTCCTGGTGGGTGAGCTTGTGTACATTCTAGGACCCTGTGGATCTCTCCAACGAACTCTCCTGTGAGGGTTGGAGTTTCTCCCGCTGCCATCTCAACCCGCACAGGTATTTTCAATTAGAGGCTTGAGGCTTTAATTCCCTGCATTGGAGCCCTGGGTTGTGCAGTCTGTCTAACTCCCCAGTTGTTCCTCCTGGTTTATCTACAAGGGAAAGTGGGACTGCTCAGTCCGGAATCCACCACCTGGCCGGGTCTGCCAGCTGCAGACTTACCAAGAGTCCTCTCCACCTGGCTGCCTGTCTCTGTCTCTCCTACCATCTTTAACTCCTTGGTTGTCAGACTTCCATACAGTTTGATTTTCTGTCAGTTCTGGTTGTTTTTTGTTTTAAAATTTGTTGTTGTCCTTCTTTTGGTTGTGCAAGGAGGCACAGTGTGTCTACCTATGCCTCCCTGTTGGCTGGAAGTTTAATTAATTTTTAAATTGAGTCAATTCTTGCCAGTTACATGTGAAACTTACTGGAATTCATTCAAGTTTTAGAGATCTAAGAAATATTTTTAAATATTTTCAAAACAAATACAAGATAAATTATCATCAGTATTCAAACCATTAGGCAAGTAAATTCTTAATAAACAATAGGTTTATGACAGTAATATTCATTTTATGTTCAAGAAAGGGAATTTACAAACTGCTAAAATATATTATTGATGCTAAGCAGATAGTGAAACTACTTACGTATTATATAATTAAAAATTCTACAGAAATCAATTTCTTATAAAAATCTTAATTTGGGGGATAGAGGATCCATACCCATATTTATCTTACCTGTCTCAACACTGACTTCAGAAAGGGGGGAAGTGAATAACTACGAAGCTGAAAAAGTTCTGAAGGCTCACAGTCTGTAACGAAGGAGTTTACATCACTTCGGTATTCCACTGGACAGACAAAGTACTGGTATTTGGATAACACATAGGCGGCCTGAATAACAAAGCAAGAGTTCATGAAACATTAAATGAAAAAGTACGTGTGTGTGTTTTGCATCAACACAAAGGTCAGAAATAGAATGCCAAAGTTTCTCTGCATTCACATTCTGCTATGTATTCTCAAAGTTCAACAGTGAAACCTGATCCAATAAAAGACTATGAAAAGTCATTGGAAAACCAAAGGCATTTTGGAAATCAATGAGATTATCTCTATGCGACCATAACAAAAAGAAGGAAAGGGAAAGAGACAAAGATGCTGACTTAAACATTCAAACAAGGATTACAGCAAGATTTGACTTTTCTAAAGCACACATCATTAATGTTAGTAGAAGCTACCAATTATTGAGGTATGGGAGAGTAAGGACTGAAGTTCTTACACCATTGTTCTTACCTGACCTAGAAAACTTTGACTAAACTTTATTCTTTTCCTGACCATATCACTGAAATTTTTAATGTAGCTGTTCTTAGCCATGGAAGAAAATACATAAATCAAAATATGTTATTTTAAATTGAAATTGTTAGACAACAGTCTATTCTCTCTCCATTTGTAGCCATTCACCCCATTATATTGCTCAAGAATGGTTAACAGAAGTGCAAACTGACACAAGGAAGGGTAATAAACTGATTTTTGCTTCTAACCAGTTTCCTCAAAATTATTTATTAAAAAATGTATCATGTTCTTCCTCATATTTTTTGTCATGTATTATATTCTTACAGGGTAGCTATTCATGTTTTTTCCAATGATATGGCTATTCTTGTGGTATTTCTAAGTTAGTCTTTAATAATACCAAGTTCTTATAGTATTATTTAACTTAATAATGTTCTAATTATCCCTGTTTTGTAATGTATAAACATATTAATCTATCAATATTCTACAACATAAACACTGATTAACTTTATCAAATCCTATTGGAATTTTCATTGAGAATGAATTAAACTAGCAAATTAAAAAGAGAAATTATGACAGTTTCCCATCCAGGAACCTGATACATTTTCATTTACTTGTATAATTGCTCTCTTTCAGAACTCCATGTTGTTTTGAGTTACTCTGTATTTGGCTATGGCGTACATTCTAGAACTGTCAGGGAGTACACTCTTAAAAATTTAAACTTCCCAACAGTAATTTTTAAAATATATATTTATCTTATATCCAGTCATTTTACTTTATTGAGTCTTATGAGATGCCTTTTAACAAAAACCTACACACCATAACTGTAAACTAATTTTTAAAACATTAACAAGACCTATTATTCATGGCTAAAAGTGAGTATCAATTATTTTTAATCAATTTTCCTGCATGTTGGTCTCACAGCAGGAAACACTTGCTAAGTCAGTAATACCAGGTGTAAAGGAGGTAGAGCTCTTTGCCATCATTTGTATTCTCTCCTTTTACTCAAGGCCACCACCTGGCCCAGTACCTGTGTCCCCCACAAGGAGGAACAGCTGCTCAAAACTGCTAAAACCCAACAGTACTGCAGAAGGTCCTCAGGCCTAGTGGTACATTAGAACCACCTGGGGGAGTTGACTGACCTGGGCCAGGGCTGGAACAGAGATGTTGACTAAGCTCCCCAGGTGGTTCTCATTTGGAGAGTTAGTGGGGTACAGAATAGACTGTGTAGTGGGTTTCAATAAATACATTAGCATTTTGTGATTTAATTTTTTCAGGTTTAGGATAGACTGATAAACTTACTAACATTTTTCAAAATGTAAATAAAATAAAAATCTTAAACTCACAATGAATCCAAACACGACTGTGGAAAAGAAACCGCCAATAAATCCTTCCCAAGTCTTTTTAGGAGACAACTGGAAAAGGCAAATAAAGTTAAAAAGAGTTATTGCACTTACAAAACACACAATCCTCATGGCAAGCTCTGTTCAGTGACTTCCCACAGTACCTTGTACATCTTTGCTTTTTTCTCCTTGGAATGGCTTTGCAACCCTTTTCCCTCTTTCCATGATGCTAATTTATTTGCAAGTTTCTCTAGTAGTACGTAGCATATAGTAGGCCCTCAAACATTAGACGTACAGCAAAAATAGAATGAGGGTAACTAAACACAGACATTGCAACACATAGATTTCCATGTATTCCTAAGATCATGCGGACAACAGAGTTCCTTCTGAAATGGCAAAACGGTCCACAGGCCCAGATACAGATTTGCTCCACAAGTATTTGCATATCCTTCCTTTGGTCACAATCTATGTCTCCATGAAGAAATAAAATGTATTTCTAAGAATAGAGACTGTTAGTTTCAGATTAGAGCAACTGTTTCTCAGTCAATGAGGCGTTCAGGCAGAGAAATCTGGAGAGAAGCCTGGAACTTGGTGATGCAGGGGCAGGAGGAAAACATGGAGGAGTGGCGGCATAACTGCCTCGGGTGCCCGGAAAAGCCTAAGCACTGATGCACAGGCAGCTGGTCATCAGATCACTGACGGCTCCTGTGACGAACCTTTCAGTGGAACAAGAGTGGCAGAAGCCAAATGAATATCCCAGGGAAGTTTCTGCAAACAGAAATGGGTAATAGCTGAGCTACATGAGCTCTTTCTAGACCTCCTGTGATGTTCAAAACACTCCTAGTCAAGAGGGTTGGCAGAAATGGTTTCCTGACATCCTGACATCGCAAAGGGATGGCATAGACTTTCTCTTAACACAATTCAGTATTATTGTCATGAACTGAGTGTTCACTGAAATTCAAAAGTGTCTGATTATTTTAAAGATAGTTTATGAAATTAAATTGTTCCATAGCATATTGATTTAGGGGTGAACTTACTTAATTACATCAGAAGATATTATGCAACTAATCCAGCCTTGTAAATTCACTAGAAATCTATGTTCAAAACCAGACAATGAGAGTCTTCTACAGCTGTCAACAGCCTCTCCAAAGGCTTCCTAAGCCAAACTCTGCACAGCTGGTGCAGAAGTCTTTAATCACTTGCTCTTGCGCTGAAGCAGTGTTAAACTTGAGAGAATAGTTTCCTTGTACCCCTAGTGCTCAGCGTGAGGCCGTGTGCTGGGCTGCTCTGTGGTAAAGAATTTATGGAAGGGTTTTAAAGAACTGGTTTGTTTCTTTCTCCCCCCAAATGAGAACTGATAACTTCATTCATTTCCTTCTTTGCCTCCTGTCAAAAGAACCAAATAAATCTAAAGCAAAACAACATGGTCTCCTCACGTGTACTTTTCCTTATTACTTATGTTACCAATATTTTCTTGTAGAGCCTCAATTTTTTTTTGAAGTTTGGGTGTAAAAGTCTTACAGATGGACATGAATAGGTATAGATGGTATAATGTACACTTTCAAAAAGTTTGGTAAAGGAGCAAACGGATGAGAGAGCTGAGGGGAAGCAGAATCAAAGAAAGGCTTTTCTGGAGAACCACACAATAGCTAAAGGAAGACGCCAGCGGAAAGAGGCACTGGGCCTTCATAGGAGACAGTAACTGATGGTGTCGAGGGCACATTGAGGAGCCAACAGAAAGCTTACTGGAGAACCCAGGCAACAGCACAGGAAATGTGGCCCTGCCCTCTGACTGCTGATCACAGCTCAGGGAAATCCCAGCCCCTTGGAAATAGAAAATGAACATCAGCTCTAAGTTGGAAATTCTCTCCTGTGGTTAATCTTTATGGTTAAGGCAGTGGCTTGCTTCTGATATTTTTTAATTACCTTAATTAATGGAGTTCTCCCAAAAAAAAATCCAAAAAGATAAGCAGTTATGTCGTTGCAGATAACACTTGATATTGGGACAAGGAACCTAAAAAAAAGTCAGAAAAGTTCATATGATTAAGTGGCAAATAGATAGATATACAGTTTCTGACTCACAATGAACCAGCACAATAACCCTTTGAATTACACTGTATACTAGTTCAGAATGTAACACTTGCCAAAGCATTACTAAAAACATCAAATATCAACTAAATTTGCTCATTTAGCATTGAAGCAGAGCAAAATCTATAAATAAACACAGTAGAAGAATAGTACTATGAGAGACATTAGTCAACCTAATTTTAATATTAAATAATTAACTTCTATAGCAATGGACTTTTAAATTTCAGTTTTATGAGGACCAAGGTATATAGTATAAAGAGTTTTTTAAAAGCAGCCTTTCAAAATGGAAATGAGTCATCTGATTTAGATAGAGTGTAATCTGAAAAATTAATACCAAGTTCTTAATACAAATTCTATTTCAGGAAAAATTTAAATTCTATATTAGCCTTTTGTTGCATTAAACCCTACTGATTATACAGAATCCACAAATCTTGTAACTTGCACCCAATGATTAACAGTGTGTATACACACACACTTGGCTAAAAATCATGAAGCTGTTAAGGAAACTATTTTTACAAAACCGCTCGTAAAGAGTTTTAATTAATGTCTTTTTCTTAAAATGTGGGGAAAATATGGCCAGATTTCTTAAAATCATTTTCTCCACTCTATTTTTTAAACTAGTAATAATTTTTATAATTTTAAACTAAATTTTAACTTACAAAAATGCTTTCTGAATCTGCAAGCCACTGCTATACAGCAAGTAACTCCACACATCTGAAATCTGAACAGCTACTCCTGCAGGCAGAGGAGAGCCTGCCCAACTTTCACTTAGAGAAAATGCATTGCCAGCACACTATTGGCAAGCAAACTTTCACATTCTTTCTGCATTCCACATAAATAATATGCTCTTTTATAAGCTATACTTTGTAAAAAAAAAGGTCACATTAAAATGTAGTAAAACCTGAAAATGTAATTAATTGTTTGGAATGTTTATAAGGACATTCTTCATTTTATTTGGAACCTGATAAGGAGTATTCCCAGTTAACTATCCATTTGTCTTTGGATGTCAAATACTAAAATGAACAAAAGTTAGTAAGGAATTTTAATGGAATAGAGCGACAACAAATAGCACAGTTTAATAGAAATCTTTATGACACTGTTCAATGCTAAAGAGCCTTAAAAATGCTATGACATAAATATAAAGCAGCACAATTCTGTTCCCTTACCATATCATGCCTTCAAATAGATTTTGGATGACAAGATGTGACTGAGTGACTGTTATCAGTAAAGTGACATGAGTCCATGCGAACTGTTAATAGCCCAACAACACAACAGTTAGTGAACACGACTGATCAGTATGGCTCCGGAAGCAACAACAATTTTTAAACATGAATTTCTAGCATGATTTTTGGTTAAATTTTGTAAGATAAGGTCATACAAAATAAATGCTGTTAGCAAATTATATTCATTTTGGTGTCTACTAGAACCTTAAAACCATAAAAACATCTTAAAAAGCAATCTTAATTTATATACAAATGGAATACTTATAACACTGAGATAAATTTAAAATCATATAAAGATAAACTATAATCTTGAACCATCAGATTAAAATGATAATGAGAAATCTCTGGTGCTGCTATGGCATTTAGGGAAGAACATTTTACTCTAGCTGCATTCTCCAGTTATTAAAAATGTGAAACTCTATTTTTCTTTCCAAATTCATTATGGTATGGTAACTTCTTCCCATAAAGAGTTATTTCTAAATTCAAATGATTCAAATGAGCAGAAATCAACTGCCCTTCAATTCCATCTTTTGATACTTGAAGGCTGATCCTCACAGCTCTGTTCAATGGTACAATTTCAAACTTTCAAAGCCCTCTGTGCTTCAGTTTCATCTAGCCCGAGAGATACCACCTCAGTGACTTTTAGCGTCACAGGTATGAGTAGAATGTGAATTAAAAAAGGCTAACATTTCTATGTACTAGTGTCATAAGTTTGGAATTTATAAAGTGCTTTTTCAAAATAAACCTATTTTTCTATTTCAGCAAATAATATGTTATATTGGTGTTTCATTTTATTTATCTGCTTACAGGATCCAATTGTCTTTTATCCTGGTTGCTTAAAAGTGCAAAAATGGTATTTTTCCAACAGGCACCATTTCCATTTTCATAGGAGATCCTATTATTTCTAATTTGTCTTGATGGTTGCTAGATTTTTCATTGAGAATTTTACTTTTTCCTCTCAAGATCTCCAGAAATTAGAAAGGTAAGATACATTACAATTTCTCAACACTAATGCTCAGCAGAGAGTCTTAATGGAGAAAAACAAAGCATAACGAATAGGGAATATATACCAAAACCAAAACAAGCCTTACTAATACATGAATTCACATCTAAATGCTATATTTTTCATTTTAGTCATTTAAGTATCTATCTTTTAAGAAAATAAGAAAAGTTCATCATACACATGATAAATTTCAAAAAACACTGAACACTGTTCCATGATAAACTGGATAAAATACCTTAGGCCAAAAAGAATTACTCAGTTTTATGACTAACCATAGCTACTAAGATTATAAATGCTTAGTTCCTTGTTGTAGTCAACTAAAAGAAAGTCAAGCATAGTTACCTCCCATAGCAAGAAATAAATGCTTCCCAGATCTACTATTTAGGAATCTCTGGGTTCCTATATTTCTACAAACTTAGGAATCCAAATACTTGGCTTTAATTTTATAGCCTTTAAAAATATTTAAAAGAAAAGGTTTTAAGGAAACTTTGAAAACAGTTAAACTTTTAAAATTCTCAAAAATGTTTCATCTTCAACATTTTATACTTAACAGTCATCCAAAATTTGAAATATCCTTCATATTTGGGTGTTAGAAATTGGTTACATTTTATCTTCTTACTACAGAAAAAAGTAAAGTGTTTCTATGATACCTACAGAATAATGATTAATACGTACCATATAAAACTGTAGTCGATAATGCTTCTTCACCAAGCTTAGCACAAACATGCAGAAACCTGCTCAAGAAAAATAATGTGCTTGTCATACAATTTTTACCAAGTGTCAGATTCACTGAGTTCAAATAAGCCAGTTTTCCATACCACATCTGATATACTCTAGCCACTTACTCATATGGCATTTCTCCTTCTCTTACATTAAGTGTTTTGAGTAAAAGTTTCTTGAGAGAAATGATCTTGTATTCTCCAAAATGCCTAATACATTCCAATGCATGAATTTAGTAAACATCCCCTTAATTAGTTAAGTGTACTAGCCTCTTGCTAATATGTAGACATGGAAAAATAGATCTTGAATTTCAGTTGAATAAAATTTATTTGCTAAACCAATCCATCAACTATATGTAAAGAATGTTTTAATCTCTACAAAATATAAAAATTAATTCTTTTTATGGCAGCTAACATCTAACTATTTCTTAAGTTCCAGGCTCTTGTCTAAATATTTTATACGTATTAACTCATTTAATTCTTACAGGATCTCTACGATACAGGTACCAATTACTAAATCAATTTTACAGATGAAGAAAAATGCACAGAGGACTTTATTAATCTACACAGGGCTAAAAAAGTAGTTAAATCTTCAGATCCCAATGACCCTTAAAAGTTGGTGGTTCCACAAACCATTATCAGCAAGAGTCAGGTTAAGAGGGGATTTGAAATTTTTCAGAACCATATTATAATAATTACACTAAAACATAATAATAATTTCAAGGTTTACAAAGAGCAAATTTATTTTAATAAAATTTTACTAAATAAAAATCCTACCTAATCAAATGAAATCTAGTATGTATCAAATAATGGGAAGCAATATGAAACACCTTTTGCCCAATATATCAGTAAGCTTCTAAAGATAACTATTTTGTTTTACAGAGGCAGATACTGGCAATGCACACACCAAGTTTAATTTCAGATAAATAGTCACTAAGGCATTCTATTCTGCAATGTCTTTAGAAAGTAAATTCTGAAATAGAAAATTGTCAACTGGCCCATCCTATTTGAAATAAATATTATACTTAGCACATCTGAGTTATACCTACCAAGACAAGTCTACCCACTTTAAAGTAAGCAAGGTGGACACTACTCTGACCAGAGCCATGGACTGAACCACAGCTGCCTTTAGTACACTTTGATGACATCAGTGTAAAGGATGGTGATAAAGGAAGAGAATTTGTACTGGCTCCCAGACCTTACCACACCTCCTACTCAACACCTACAGAGTAGTCTGACTGATTGAACTACAAAAGAAATACAGAAACATTTTGTGTGTAGAGGTACAACTGAAAGCCATTATGTCACTTTCTTGAGAGAAGGAGAGAAAGTGGAAGAGGAGGGATTAAAACATGGAATTCATAGCATTGAAATCAGCAGTTTAAAAGACCTTTTCAAAATGACTGCTTTTAAGCTTTTCTTCTATAGCAGGTAGACTTATTTTGTGGCTTAAGTAATAATGTAATTTCTATGTTGTATTAAGCCATTGGTCCATGGTTAGATTAGACTTAGTTCAGAGAGAGCCTAATGGTGTAACAGCAGAGACAAGACAGATGTTCTGTTCAAATGGACCCCTCTGACTCTCCCAGCAAAACCTTGGAACCTCTTGGCATCATTAACTCTGATTTATCTCCTCACAAATACTACTGCAACATGCATGGCATGTATTTTTCTTTCTTTAAGTTATATACTACCACTCACTCTTAAGTGTTTCTTCAAACAAAATTACCAGTAAGATCATTTGATACTGTCCTAATAGAGAGTTTATCCGGACACTGTTGGCAATTCACTTTCACCTGATCCAGTCTCACCATTAACTCAATTGGTAACATTCCACTTTTCAGGGTGCTTTAATAGAATACATAATTATATAACTCCTAGATATATTAAGGTAATACAGTTCTCTCAATTTGCGGGGATGGGGAGGGATGATAGAAAATGTTTTCCTAGCATAGCTAAGGTTAATATTCGTTTTAAAGAAAAGCAATCTGGGGACATGGTGGTCTTCCCGATCTAGCCCTGCTGCAGGTGGTGCAGACTGCACTGCATGTTCCAGGCTAACATATGGCTCAAAACCCTTCCTTTAAGAGGGAATTTCAGGGGGAAAGGGGGAAGGGTTTACAGGAACAAGTATAAAGGACACATGGATAAAAACTAGGGGAAAGTGGAAATGGGAAGGAGGAGGGGAGGGTTGGGTGGGTGGGCTGGGATGGGAGTAAAAGATAGAAAATTGTACTGTAACAAAAATTAAAATAAAATAAAAAAAACTCTTCCTTTAAGGACAAAAAAAGAAGAAAAAGAAAACAACCTGAAAAAGAAACACATGAATTTACTTTCTTATTCATAATAATAAAATTGTGTGTATATTTTATATTTAAATGGCTAAAAATACATATACACTATATTTCAATAATCTATGGAAGGATAACTTTGTACACTTGGATCCATAGGTTTACTTTTCCCCTCATTACAAGGAGTATTTGTATAGTAATACTTCCAATTAAAATCATACTATTTATTACAGTATTATAAATAAAAGTATTCATTAAAAAACACTTTCTAACATACAGCTCTTCATACATAATTATGTTTATCTGATCGAGCACCACGTATGCACACGGCACAGTGCCCGGTGCTGTCCACATAAATGTGTGTACATCCTGATACACAGTATTCAAGGAGTTTCTGGGGGTTAGTCCACCTACCCAATGGACTAAAGGGAGGGATATTCAAAAAGAACAAAAGAGGATGAGATTTCTAAAGTAGTCAAGAGAAATAAAGGGGAAAAAAGACATCAAAAAGTCCAAAAGATGGGATAGAGTAAATTTCAGAAAAATGGACAATCAAAAAATACTTATTGAGGTCCTGGCCGGATAGCTCAGGTGGTTAGAGCATCATCCCAACACACCAAGGATGTGGATTTGATCCCTGGTCAGGGCACATACAAGAATCAACCAATGAATGCACAAATAAGTGGAACAACAAATCAATCAATCTCAATCTTGATCTCAGTCAATTTCTCTTTCTCTCTCTAAGTCAATATTTGTTGAGCACTTAAAATGAACTAGATATAAGATACAAAAATTGAATTAAGAGGCATTCCCATTCAAGGAGCTCATCATCTAGTTGAAGTGAAAGAAAATACAAAAGAAATAATAAAGTTGTTTCTAAATTTACTATTGGTAATTAACCAATTCAGTAAACACACACAGTCCTTAATTCAAAACACAGACAGTAAGATAGACATAGGGTTAAATGGTGGAGCCCACTGATTCATCCCTCATTCTTTCATGTGGCTGTATTTTTCATTAAACTTACATAACTAACCATATGCCAGAAATGTGTCAAACACTATGTTAAATAAACTCATAAGCACACATTATGTGTACCCACATTCAGACATTAGGCTACATCTAAATTATTTAAAAATGATTCTAAGTGATTTTGCATTGTAAAAATTGTCACACAAACCAAACTTATTAGCTAAGATATATCAGCTAAGAACAGTTTTCTATTAATCTTCATGGTGAATAGTAGCATGTATATAGTTTCTAATAACCTTTATATCAAAAATTACAAGTGATTTTGGAGATACAGTCTAAAGTTATTTGTGACATCTTTTTTTTATTTTAATCATTGTTCAAGTACACTTTTCTCCCCCCTACTCCCATTCCAGCCCACCCATGCAACCTTCCCCCCTTCCCCCCCATTACTCCCCACCCCTAGTTTTTGTCCATGTGTCCTCCAAATTTGTTCCTGTAAACCCTACCCATTCCCCCCTGAAATTCCCTCTTCTCTCCCCTCTGGTCACTGTCAGACTATCCTCTATTTCAGTGTCTTTGGTTATATTATGCTAGTTTTTTTTGTTTTGTTTTGTTTTGTTGTTTAGATTCCTGTTAAAGGTGATATCATGTGGTATTTGTCTTTCACTGCCTGGCTTGTTTCGCTTAGCATAATGCTTTCCAGCTCCATCCATGCTGTTGCAAAGGGTAGGAGCTCCTTCTTTCTTTCTGCTGCATAGCATTCCATCGTGTAAATGTACCATGGTTTTTTGATCCATTCATTTACTGATGGGCAACTAGGTTGCTTCCAGCACCTAGCTATTGTAAATTGTGCTGCTATGAACATTGGGATGCATAGGTTCTTTTGAATTGGTGTTTTAGTATTCTTAGGATAGAGTCCCAGCAGTGGAATTGCCGGGTCAAAAGGCAGATCCATTTTTGGTTTTCTGAGGAAGTTCCAAACTGCTTTCCATAGTGGTTGTACCAGTCTGCAGTCCCACCAACAGTGCACTATGGACCCCATTCTCCACAGCCTCTCCAACACTTGTTGTTTGTTGCTTTGTTTATGATGGCCATTCTGAATGGTGTGAAGTGGTATCTCATTGTGGTTTTAATCTGCATCTCTCTGATGGCTAGCGATATTGAGCATCGTTTCATGTGTCTTTGGGCTTTCTGTATGTCCTCCTTGGAGAAGTGTCTGTTCAAGTCCTTTGCCCATTTTTTTAATTGGGTTACTTGTCTTCTTAGAGTGGAGTCGTGTAAGTTCTTTATATATTTTGGAGATTAAACCCTTGTCTGAGGTATCATTGGCAAATATGTTTTCCCATACAGTTGGTTCTCTTTTTATTTTGATACTGTTTTCCTTAGCTGTGCAAAAGCTTTTAATTTTGATGAGGTCCCATTTGTTTATTCTTTCCTTTATGTCCCTTGCTCTAGGAGACAAGTCAGTAAAAAAGTTTCTGCGTGAAATATCTGAGATTTCCCTACCTACGTTCTCTTCTAGGACTTTAATGGTGTCACACTTTATATTTAAGTCTTTTATCCACCTTGAATCTATTTTTGTATAAGGTGTAAGTTGGTGCTCGAGTTTCATTTTTTTACATGTAGCTGTCCAGTTCTCCCAACACCATTTGTTGAAGAGGCTATTTTTATTCCATTTTATGTTGCTGCTTCCTTTGCCAAATATTAATTGACTGTAGAGGCTTGGGTTTATTTCTGGGCTCTCTGTTCTGTTCCATTGGTCTATGTGCCTGTTTTTAAGGGAGTACCAGGCAGTTTTGATTACAGTGGCCTTGTAGTATAGTTTAGTGTCAGGTATTGTGATCCCTCCTACTTTACTCTTCTTTCTCAAAATTGCAGCAGCTATTTGGGGTCGTTTATGGTTCCATATAAATTGTTGAAGTGTTTGTTCTATGTCTGTGAAATATGCCATTGGTACTTTAATAGGTATTGCATTGAATGTGTAAATTGCTTTGGGTAGTATGGACATTTTGATGATATTAATTCTTCCAATCCATGAACACGGTATATGTTTCCATTTGTTTGTGTCTTCCTTGATTTCTTTCTTCAGTGTTATGTAGTTTTCTGAATGCAGGTCTTTTACCTCTTTGGTTAGGTTTATTCCGAGGTATTTTATTTTTCTTTTTGCTATTTCAAATGGGATTTTTTTCTTGATTTCTGCTTCTGCTGTTTCATTGTTGGTGTACAGAAATGCCTTTGATTTCTGGATATTGACTTTGTATCCCGCTGTTTTGCCAAATTCATTTATTAGGTCAAGCAGTTTTTTGGTGGAGTCTATAGGATTTTCTATGTACACTATCATGTCATCTGCAAACAGTGACAGTTTTGCTTCCTCCTTTCCGATTTGGATTCCGTTTATTTATTTTTCTTGTCTGATTGCTGTGGCTAGAACTTCCAGTACTATATTGAATAGAAGTGGTGAAAGTGGACATCCTTGTCTTGTTCCTGTTCTTAGTGGAAAAGATTTTAATTTTTGCCCATTGAGTATAATGTTGGCTGTAGGTTTCTCATATATGGCCTTTATTATGTTGAAGAATGCTCCCTCTATTCCCACTTTACTGAGTGTTTTTATCATAAATGGGTGCTGTACCTTATCAAATGCTTTTTCTGCATCTATTGATATGATCATGTGGTTTTTGTCTTTGCTTTTGTTTATGTGATGTATTACATTTACTGATTTGCGAATATTGTACCATCCTTGCATACCTGGAATGAATCCCACTTGGTCATGGTGTATGATCTTCTTAATGTACTGTTGGGTGCGGTTTGCCAGTATCTTGTTGAGGATTTTAGCGTCAATGTTCATCAGCGATATTGGCCTGTAGTTTTCTTTCTTTGTTGTGTCTTTATCTGGTTTTGGAATTCAGATGATGTTGGCCTCATAAAAGGAGTCTGGGAGTCTTCCATCTTTTTGGATTTTTTGAAATAGTCTGTGAAGGATAGGTGTTAGTTCTTCCTTAAATGCTTTGTAGAATTCTCCTGTGAAACCATCTGGTCCAGGGCTTTTGTGTGTTGGGAGTTTTTTGATTACTGCTTCAATTTCTTTTGCTGTTATTGGTTTGTTCAGGCTTTCTGCTTCCATTTTATTGAGTTTTTGAAGATATTTTTCTAGAAATTTGTCCATTTTGTCTAGGTTTTCAAATTTCTTGGCATACAGCTCTTTGTAGTAATTTGTTACAATCCTTTGTATTTCTGTGGTATCTGTTGTAATCTCTCCTTTTTCATTTCTGATTGTGATTATTTGAGTTTTCTCTCTTTTTTTCTTGATGAGTCTGCATAAAGGCTGGCCGATTTTGTTTATCTTTTCAAAGAACCAACTCTTGGATTCATTGATCTTTGGAAATGTGGTGCTTTTAGTCTCTATGTCATTTAATTCTGCTCTGATCTTGGTTATTTCCTTCCTTCTGCTTGCTCTGGGCTGTCTTTGTTGTTGTTCCTCGAGTTCTTGTAGACGTAGGGTTAGGTTGTTTGTTTGAAATGTTTCTAATGTTTTTAGGTGGGCCTGTATCGCTATGAACTTCCTTCTCAGGACTGCCTTGGCTGTGTCCCATAAGTTTTGGGTTGTTGTGAGTTCGTTTTCATTTGTTTCCAAAAACCGTTTGATTTCTTCCCTAATATCATTCTTGACCCATTCATTGTTTAATAGCATGCTGTTTAATCTCCATGAATTTGAGTGTTTTGGGTTTTTTTCCTTGGGGTTGGTTTCTAGTTTCAGTCCCTTGTGATCCGAGAAATTGCTTGATATGATTTCAATTTTTTTGAACTTGTTGAGGCTTGTTTTGTGTCCTATCATGTGGTCAATCTTTGAGAATGTTCCATGTACATTTGAAAAAAATGTGTATTTAGCTTCTCTGGGATGGAGGGTTCTGTAAATATCAGTAAAGCCCATTTCGTCTAGGGTATTGGTCAATGCCACAATATCTTTGTTGATATTTTGTTTGGAAGATCTGTCCAGTTTTGATAGTGGGGTGTTAAAATCCCCCACAATAATTGTGTTGCTGTCCATATCTTTCTTGAAGTCCTCTAAGATTTTCTTTATGTATTTGGGTGCTCCTATGTTGGGTGCATATATATTTACAATATTTATGTCTTCTTGGTGGATTCTTCCCTTGAGTATTATGAAATGACCTTCTGGGTCTCTCTTTATGGACCTTCTTTGGAAGTCTATTTTGTCAGATATGAGTATTGCTACCCCGGCTTTTTTTTCCTGTCCATTTGCTTGGAAAATTTGTTTCCAACCCTTCACTTTCAACCTGTGCAGATCTTTTATCCTGAGGTGGGTCTCTTGTAGACAGCATATGTGTGGGTCATGTTTTCTTATCCAATCAGCTATTCTATGTCTTTTGATTGGAGCGTTTAATCCATTTACATTTAAGGTTATTATTGATAGATACTTATTCATTGCCTTTTATGTACGTGTGATCCTCTCTCACTCTGTCTTTTCCTTTCTTTCCTTAAAGCAATCCCTTTAGCATCTCTTGCAGAGCTGGTTTAGTGGAGGTGTATTCTTTTAGACTTCTTTTGTCTGAGAAGCTTCTTATTTGGCCTTCTATCTTAATTGAGAGCCTTGCTGGGTAAAGTAGTCATGGTTGCAGGCCTCTGGTTCTCATTACTTGGATTATTTCTTGCCATTCTCTTTTGGCTTGGAGTGTTTCCATTGAGAAGTCAGCTGTTAGCCTTATTGGGGCCCCCTTGTATGTTACTTCCTGTTTCTCCCTTGCTGCCTTTAAGATTCTCTCTTTGTCTTGAAATTTTGCCATTTTAATTATGATGTGTCTTGAGGTGGGTGTCTTTGGGTTCCTCTTGATTGGGACTCTCTGTGTTTCCTGGATTTGTGTGACTTTTTGTCTCATCAAATTAGGGAAGTTTTCCATCCTCACTTGTTCAACTAGGTTTTCTATCCCTTGTTCTTCTTCTTCTCCTTCTGGTATCCCTATTATACGGATATTATTATGTTTCATATTACCTTGCATTTCTCTCAATCCCTCTTCATTTTTTCTGAGCTTGTTTTCCTTTTCTTGCTCTTTCTGGGTGTTTTCTTCTACTTTGTCCTCTAGCTCACTGATCCGATCTTCTGCTTCATCGATCCTGCTTTTCATTCCTTCTACGGTGTTCTTCAGTTCAGAAATTGTATTCTTCTTTTCCTCTTGGCCCATGTTGAGAGTTTCTATTTCCTTTTTTATGCTGATGTAGTTTTCATTGAGTTCATTGTAGCTTCCCTGTAGGTTCTCGTAGCTCATTGTGAGCTCATTGAGCTTCCTGACAATCACTGCTTTGAATTCAATATCTGATAGTTGAATTGCCTCTATTTCATTTAGCATTCTTTTTGATGCTTCCTCCTTTCCTTTCATTTGGGGAGTATTTCTTTGTCTTCCCATTGTTTGTGAGACTCTTCTTGTTCGCCTCAGCTTCTTATATTGATCTGTTCTGGCTCCCTGGGTTTATGTTGTGAACTTCTTTAGTAGAATAGCAGTGAGTTTCAGTGGTGCTGTTTCCTTGATCTCCCAAGATCACTGGTCTTGGGCTGTCGTTTAAGTTGGCTTTGTGTTTGCCTTTGGATTTTGATTGTTGTTGAGTCTTTCTTTGGTGGTTCCTTCCCACCAGCTGGTTAAATGTGGGTCACTCTGTCCACCACCTTCTGTATTTTGTTGTGCTGGTGAGGGCAGGTTGTGTTGAAGCTGGTTCTTCTGTGTGTACAAGGTTTAAAGAAATCTTATTCAGTTGCTTGTATTGGGTACTGTCTCTACTGTTTAGTTGTATTTCCAGATAAGTCCTGGATTGAGGTTTGTGTGGTTACTACTCCCTCCTTCACCTTCTTCTGCTGTTATCTGTTAGTGGTTCCTTAGTTGTTGGGTTTCCTCTTCCAGTGGGTATCCTGGTGTTCACCTCCTCCACCTATTCTTTTTTGTCATCAGTTGGAGGGGGAAGGCAAAATGGTTTAAGACAGCAACAGAGAATTCTATGCTATTTACAGTAGTAGCAAGTAGGGAAGATATAGGAGATCCTTTCACTATGTATAGTGTTAACCGTGGTCTTCCACCCAGCTAGCTGATTTTTAGAAAGGATGGAAAGAAGATAAGACTCTTGTTGGGGGAGGAAGGATTGTGAGTTGGATGTATAAAGCAGGGAGGTTGTGGGTGGTCAGATTCTGGGGTAAGGTGAGAGTAAAGGATAGTAAATAGGTGTAGTGTGTGAGAGAATAGAGTTAACCACTACAGTAATAGAGTTCAGGAAACTTTGAAATGGGCTAAGATCTTGGGGGCGGGGGTGTTGTGAAGTAATTACAATTGCATGGAACAGCAGTTATTTACAATAATATTATGGCAACATTCATATGGCAGAGTCTATGAGATCTAGGTAACAAGAATAGGGAGTACAGAACATCGAGTAGTGTGCTGATGGGACACAGATGAGTTAAAGGACAGTAGATTAGTAATACAGTATAGAAAGAGATATCAGGGGAAAGCTGTCAGGTCATACAATATATCCAGCCTAGCAAAGCAGGCTATACAAAAAGAAGAGGGATATAAAAACACTGTTAAAAAAAGATGTAGGAACACTGGAAAAATAGTAATGATACAAATATGCAATAACTTGCAGGTTCTCTGTAATAGCAGAGTGACATTTATCTCACTGTCCCAGCTGTTGTGATGCCCCTTCTTTGGGTTCAACTTTGGTCTTTTCACAGATCCAGGATTTTGTCTCACTTGTAGGTATTTAGGAAAAAATTTAAAAAAGTAAAAAATAGAAAAGGCAGACGAAGGAAGAAGAGATAAAATTGGAGGACAGGAAGGAGGAAGGAATAAAACAAGAAATCAGGTAAGAGAGGAAAAAGAAATCAAAAGAGAATAAAAACAATAAAACTTAAAAAATTAAAAATTGTTAAAAAAAATAGAATCAAATTAAAAAGTCTCTTGATTTCAAAGTGGCCAAACCGGTTTCTGCTCTTGCTGGTTGATGCACGCTGAAGGATGATTTGTTTGGCTTTTCTTCCTTGGCCAGTGGAGTTCGCACTGGCTCCTCAGCTTTGGGCCCTGGGTATGGGAATCAGGTCTTTCCCCAGGGTTACTGCTGTGGGCTGGTGTGCCGGGATGCTCCCCCTGCAGGCGCGCCCGGCTGCCGGTGCGCCCACAGCTGGGTAGCAGACAGGCTGTAGCCACTGATCACTTTAGGAGAATTCCCCACACAGTGTCTGTGCCTATTCACTCCTTCCTCTTGAGAAATTCCTCCCATTCAAGCCCGCCGCTCCCCACAGTGGCCTGGCTTCTCCCACCGTGGCCTGGCTTCTCCCACCGCCAAAGGTCCAGCCAGACTGGTGACCGTGGGAGTCCGGGTCCGCTGCGCGACTCGGCCCCTCCGGTGTCCACCGCCTCCAAAAGGTGCTCACCGCCCCTGTGTGTTTGCCAGCACCTGGATTCCTCCCAGAGCCGCTCAGACCTTGCTTGGCTGGGGAGGGAGCAGTTGACCTGGCTCTCTCCCAAGAACCCTATGGTAAACCCAGCAGCGGCCCTGGGCCAGGCCTGGGGCTGCAGCCCCAGGACCACACACTAGTCCTGGGACCCTACCTTGCTGCAGCACTCCCCTTAGGATCTGTTCTTTGTTCTTTCGGTTCTGCCACAATCCTTGGTCCTCTGTTTTCAAAAATGCTGAAATATGTTGGTTGCTTGCCTTTCTACTCCATAGATCGGTCAGGATTTTCTCCCCTGAGCAGAGGAAAGCCGAATCTGCTCCTTCCTACTCCGACGCCATCTTAGATGTGACATCTTTTAAGGATTCATCAACATCCTTTGAGATAACAGATATTCAGGATGTTTGGGGGGAAATTCTTAATTACACATCAATTTTTCTATAATTTAATTTTATATGTCCATTGGTTTTTTTGAATTCAAAATATCACACTCAAGCTTCAAGGGCTTTAAAAAGGAAATCAAGAGTTAGCCAGTGATAAACTTCCAGTAAAGACAGCGGCACAGCTAAACACGGCTTGCCTCCTTGCATAACCACGTCAAAATTACAACTAAACTATAGAACAACCATCACTCAGAAGAGAAGACTAAAAACTATGGAATTAAAGAACCACGTCCATCCAGACTGGTAAGAGGGGCAGAGATGTACAATGGGCTTGTCCTACATCCACATGGGATGGATAAAAACTTGGGAGGGAAATCTCAGGAGTGAGGAGTCCCAGTTCCAGACTAGGAACTCCAGCCCTGGGTTCCAGTGCCACGAAGACAAGTTCCCATAACTTCTGGCTGCAACAACTAGCAGGGACTGAGTTGGTGGTAGAAACTTCTGGAGTCCCAAGCAGTTCCCTTTAAAGACCCACAGACAGACTTATTCAGACTCACTCCCCCTTAGCACCAGCACCAGGGTAGCCACTTGAGAGGCACCATTGGCACACAGGGAGGAACTGAAGTGTTTGACATTAAGGTGAAAGCTGGGGGACAGCTTTCTACCAGACAGAAATGCAGGTACAGGCTATTGTCCTCTTTGGAAACCCTCCTACACAGAGCCACAGAGCCAGCAGGTGGGTACCATATCTGAGATGCCATCAACCTGGCTAACGCTACCCCACTCAGGAGATACCCAGAGACCCAGTCCCATCCAACTTCCCTTGGTGAAGTGGGTCCACCAAACTGTTTTTCCATATGAATGGCAGGTGTTACCTCATCCTTCACAACTTTCTAAATTTCTCAAACAAGCAAGATCCCCTCAGGGAGCTCCTAGACCCAGTACCTCTTGCTAAGTGTCACCAGACATGGCACTAGCAGAAGCCAGCCTAGATTCACAGCTTGGCTTCTTTGGGGAATTGCAAAGCCCAGCACAAGTAGCAGTCGTCTCAGATTGCTTTATAGCTCAGGTAGGGTAGCCCCAGGCAAAACACAGGTAGTGGCTGACCTTGGCCTGCACGACCTGGGTAATCGCAGAGCCAGCACACCCAATGGGCAGCTATAGACCACAACAGAGCCCCAGCACTCTGATCCCACACAGCTGATACTCCACGCAGGGTGGAGGTTGGTGGTCAGTGGTCACAGCCAGTCCTTGCAGCTGACTGGCCTGAGTAAGTCATTGATCTGCCAACAGCAACCAAGGCTCAATGACAAAAGGAGGGTGTACTCAGCCCACATGAAGGACATACCTTGAGTACCCAGCTTGGGTGATAGGGGAGGCTGTGCCACTGGACCCTACGGGACATCTACTACATTAGGCCACACCACCAAGACATGGAGTCAAAGTAGCTCTACCTAATACATAGAAACAAACACAGGGAGGCTGCCAAAATGAGGATACAAAGAAATATTTCCCAAAGAACAGATCAAAAGTCTAGATAAAGACTTAACAAAATGTAGATAAGAAATCTATCAGATGCAGAGTTCAAAACACTGGTTATGTAAATGCTCAAGGAACTTAGTGAGGACTTCAACAGCATAAAAAAGATCCAGACATAAATGAAAGATACACTAATTAAAATAAAGAACATTTTACAGGGAAACAAGAGAAGGAATGAAGCCAAGAATCAAATCAATGATTTGGAACATAAGGAAGCAAAAAACAACCAATCAGAACAAAAGAAGAAAAAAGAATTTAAAAAATGAGGATAATGTAAACAGCCTCTGGGACAAGTTCAAGTGTTCCAACATTTGCATCATAGGGGTGCCAGAAGGAGAAGAGAAGGAGCAAGAAATTGGAAATCGATTTGAAAAAATAATGAAAGAAAACTTCCCTAATTGGTGAAGGAAATAGACATGCCAGTCCAGGAAGGACAGAGTCCCAAACAAAATGGATGCAAACAGGCCCACTCCAAGACACATCATAATTAAAATGCCAAAGGTTAAAGATCAAGAGACAATCTTAAAAGAAGCATGAAAAAAGCAGTTAGTTACCTACAGGAGCACCTCCATAAGACTGCCAGCTGATTCTGAAAATAAACTTTGCAGGCTAGAAGGGATTGGAAAGAAATAGTCAAAGTCATGAAAAGCAGGGACCTACAGCCAAGACTGCTTTACCCAGCAAAGATATTTAGAATCAAAGGGCAGATAAAGAGCTTCCCAGACAAGAAAAAACCAAAGGAGTTCATCATCACCAAATCATTATTATATGAAGTGTTAAAGGAGCAAACTAAGCAAACAAGAACAGAGAGAGAATCTTGGATATGGAGAGTATTTTGATGGTTGCTAGATGGGAGGGGGTGTGGGGGTATGGGTAAAGAAGTGAGGGGATTAAGAAGTACAAATAGGTAGTTACAGAATAGCCATGGGGATGTAAAGTACAGTATAGTAAATGGAGTAGCCAAAGAACCTATGCATGACCCGTGGACATGCACAATGGTGTGGGGATTGCCTGAGGGAGTGGAGTGCCTGGGTGGAGGGAGGTAAAGGGAGAAAAATCAGGAAAACTGCAATAGGAAAATCAATAAAATTTTTAAAAAAGATTTAGCCACACATGAATACAAATACACTTACACACAAAATCGATGGTTGGCTAAAGAGATGGTAAGGTAATTATATTAGGGGTCAAACAACTTAAGCTTATTCACTCATCATTACTAGACATGTAATCACATAGCTGCTCTGGTTTCTAAAGAGCCCTGTATCCAAATCAGCAAGATTTTAAAAACATATATCAAGACTCTAGAAAAATGTCTGTCCTATTACTTTGTCTCACCAATTTTCTCTTTGTTATCAGTTAAATTTATTTTACAACAAAAGTATGTAAGTGTCAGAATGTCTTCCTGGATTTTAAGGCATCATTAATCTCCTGAGCTATGGTGAGGGTGTTAGGCCTGAGATACCTACATTTTATTTTAATAAAAGTTAGTGTCAATGAAATAGACTGGCTGTCTCTACTTTTTAAATCTGCTAAGACCTATATTTTTCAAAGTCAGAACTAAAATTTTCACAGGATCCTTGGAATATTAAAAAAAAAAGTTTTCAAAGCAAAATTTGAGAGAAAGGTACACAATTCTCAATATACTGGCAGTACACTTTCCATTTTCTCACTCCTGTTTTAAAGTCTAACACCATTTGCTAGAGCAAGCTCACAAATGTTGTTAACCACTTCATCACCGATAAGGCCTCAAAACTCAGCAAACAAAATGCCGGTGCTGGGAAAACACCTCTAGGAAGCACTGTGTGTGCATATGCATATTCTCAGCCTCTGCATCATTCATCCAGTAAATCTGTATTGGGAACTTAAACTCCAAACCCTGTGTTAGGCACTGGGAGTTAGAAAAACAAGAGAGACACAAGTTGGTGTTTGTGGTCTAATAGGAGCATATTTAGGCCACATGTAAAATAGTAGATAAAGAATACTACTGGTGACTGATATTGGACGTTTTGTCAGTTAACCCAGTAGCTCCTAGCTTACTACACAGTTGCATCTTAAAAGTACATTTGTAGGGGTGTAATAACATCAATATCCAGGTATGATATTATACTGTAGTTTTGCAAATTATTACATTGGTGGAAACTGGGCAAAGTGTGTAGGGGATATCTCTATATTTCTTACATCTGCAGGTAAAGACGTAATTATGTCAAAAAAGAATACATTTTGAGCCTTTAACTTAGATAAAAAAACAACTTTTCATGCACTGCCACAAACAGAAATTGTGTCTAAGATCGGCCCATAGTATTTTTTATGTAATTTATAACACTCTTGGAATTAAATACAAATCTAAATGGCTCAGGTCCTCATTCCATTTAGTAGGATGACAGCAGCAGTTTCCTACAGTCAATCTATTAATGTCTTCCAACTCATAATTTAATTAAAAATTTGATTATATCATCTCTTAGATTAAAATCTCAATGGTTTCCAAACCCTATATATAAAGCTTCTCAAGATGTGGCTCTTGCCTACCTTTCTAACCTTTAATGTCTGCCACCAGCCCAGAATATGATTTCTCTCTCATTTCCAAACCCTGCACAACTGTTTCCTCTGCCTGGAATGCCTTGCCCACTATCCACATGGCAAATGCCTGCTTGTTCTTTACTCTTCATGACTCCTGTCTTCTCTTCTCAAAGACCTTCCCATCCCCTAGCAGAGCAAAGCCCTTCCTCCCCATCTGCCTGCTCTTGGGGGTCCTTAAGGATGCTTTAGCAATGCACAAGGGGACTCATGTCTCACCCGTTTTAAAATTCTGGAAGGCACACTAGCAGCCATAATTCCTTTTGTTTCCTCAACACCATCCACAGTACCTAGCATTTGGAAAGCACTCCAGTGTTTGTTGGAAGAATAGCACTGATGACCCTCAATGAGGCTCTGAGTCCATGAGCCTACATTGCAAGTGGTAGGCTATTTCTTTGACAGAAGTTAGTCAGAAAAAAAGAAAGAAGGAATATTGGTTTTATTTTAAAAAGAAGAGTTGGAAAGTAGTGTATGGAACAATTACTAAAAAAAGGTTGCTTGGGAGGCTGTCATGCATATAATGTATAAAATGAACAGTAAAGAAAACAAAGTACATCTTCTACACTACTCAACTGAGAAATTATTCGTAAGTATAAGTTATAGCAAACAACAAAGGGAAAGAAAGCCATGGCAACGGTAGTCACATTATTTCCTGGCATTCTACCCAGCAGAGGTTCTTGTATGTATGTTAATATAGATGTAACTCTACATACAGAAGAAATGAGATAGATTTAGATGTGTCAAGATAAAATCATCCATAAGCTACATTAAGTGGGAAAAAGCAGGTACAGAACAATCAGCTCTCATTTGTATAAAAAAAGAGGAGGAATGGAAGATAAAAACCTGTAAGCTTGAACAATAAAAAATATACCTGTAATAGTTCTAGTGAATCCCTAGAGGTAGTAAATAAGGCTTTGAGGTAAGAGGGAAATTTCACTGAATATTTCCTTTTAGCAATAATTTTTACTATGAGCGTGTATCATGTTTTCATTTTTGAAAACCAGTAATAAAAAAAGTAACCCTAGATAAGGATGCTTGAAACACTTGGCATTTGTCACACTTAGAACCCATCCATGAGCTTGGAGACATCCAAGCCCCATGAAGAGGCCAAACGTATATGCTCAAGTCAGCAGCCAGCACTGACTGTGGCCTGAGAGCAAGCCATCCACCCAAGACTGAAATGACTGGCACTACCTCCATCTGACTGCCACCATAGGAAAGGCCTTCAGTTAGAACTGCCCACTGAAGCCCAGTCAACTCCCAGGACTATCTGAGAAAATATTAAATTGTTGTTTAAAGTCACAGGAAAAAAATATAAAACTAGTTAGGATTTCTGTCTTAAAATGTCAGTTTGACCTCATGCATTGATTTCTAATTCTGTTCTGGTAGCCCACTAAGATAACATTAAAAATTTTTTTAAGGTAAAAACCCACAGAGCAAGAAAACAGTAAAGAAAAACCCACAAAGCAAAGAGAACTGCAGAAATGTCAAGGAAAACAGAGGAGAAATAGCTGCAGAACTTGGAAGCTGGGAAACAGATTGCCTAACTTTTAGCAGACCTAAGAAATCAGGGACAGCTAGTAGTATTTTCCAGAGAAAACTGAGCAGAAAAGGCTCAGTGGAAGGCAAGGATGAGGCCTGGGCTTCTAAACTAGAGTATTAAATAAAAATCTATTAATAGCCCTGGCTGGGGTGACTCAGTGGGTTAAGCACTAGCCTGTGAACCCAAAGGTTGCTAGTTCAATTCCTGGTCAGGGCACATGCCTGGGTCGCAGACTAGGTCCCCAACTGGGAGCATGCAAGGGGCAACTGAGTGGTGTATCTCTGGCACACTGATGTTTCTTTCCCCCTCTTTCTCCCTCCCTTCCCCTCTTTCTAAAAATTAAAATAAGTTTGAAAAAAAATCTACTAAGTGGAGCCCCGGCCAGAGTAGTAAATTGTGAGTAGAATAAATGTATTTTTATATTTACCTTCTAATCACATTTCATAGTAAATCATTGGAGGCCATGCTTACAACAAAATGAGGGTATAAACCCAGAAATTGGAAGGCACAGGACAGAAGAAATGAGGAGGCCAAATCGTGTGGGCAGGTAAGCAGTAGGCCTGCGAGCAGCCAGTTCAAATAGGAACAGGACCACAGACGTCTCCAGAACAGAGGCGTCTAGGAAAAAAGAGAGAACTGATATGCTATCTGATTTGTGTGCACATTTGAAAAAGCTACCAACAGATGTGAAACAGATCCAATGGAAAAATTAAGGACTGCTGCACAAAAATTTACAAATGTGGAGAAAAGGTAAAGCAGTTATTAAGTTCTAGAAAAATAATATGTTGTACAAGAATGAAGATTTAATCACAAATGCTATATAGAAAGTGATATTTTAGGCACTTGTTTAATGATGCAAATCCAACTTTTAAAAAGCACATGTCTAAATCAATTTCTTAAAAGTTTTTGTATGATGAGGAACTTTAAATCTATAATTCCAACTTTATCCTAAGTATCTGATTCTTAATATAAAAATCATTAAAAAATGTGTCACTGCATACTATAAACAAAGATAATACATATAAATATACATATTGTGAATATATAATAAATCATGTCAGGAAAACCAAGTACCCCAACTAATTCTACGTGAAAACCCTATTAACTAGGAACAAATAAAGCAATATAAATGTGAAAGTTTCTTTGTAAATTATACCTGGTTGTATCAATCTACATATTTATAGAAGTTTCTTTACTACAATTTGCTAAGACAACTTTCAAATGTATGGAATGACTATTAAAAATGTATTTTTTAAAACCACCATTGCAGAATAATTGCTATTTAAGACTCTAATGAAAATGAATAGCTCTTTACCTGGGAAAATGAAAAAAAAGAAGCTGGATTAAAATGTAACAAATAGGGGGGCTGGATTGGGAGTAAAAAGGAGAAAACTGTAATTGAACAATGATTAAAATAAAATTAAAAAATAAAATGTAACAAATATAAGATGTTATGAATTTAAATAACATAGTAAAAATAAACATGTAAAATATATTAGCTGCATTATCAGTACAAAGTATTTTCCTTAACTTACCTGCCAGATAGAGGGCAAATGATATGAATCTATGGTAGCGAATGAGGAACTGAAGTTGCTCTTCTCTTTGAACAAATGTAGCAAAATAATCAGCTACAGTCTCTCCATAGAAAAAGTAGTTTACACAAAGTAGAAAGTACCTGTAATTTAAAAATGATGAATTTTTTAAGTATGTGTTCTTTTTCCCCTCAAATACCTTAAAACTATACACTTTGATGATGATACAAAGATCAAAACCAAATTCAGAAGACTGGTCAGGATATATTCCACCAAATGCTTTTCACTTAATTTAAAAATTATCTGTCAACAAAAGTTTACTGAATATGGTTCATGCCTTTACTTAGCTCAAAATCTAATGCCAGAGACAGATAATTAAAAAACTATATAGAAAATATTTTCTCTCAGTCTCTTAACTACTCACTGCTCTAGTGCTTTTTCATAGTAGAGATCCTAAGCCAAATTCCCACCTGCCCTGCACATATTGACATCTTTCTCCTCTCCTCAGTGCCCCAGATGGACTCCCTCCTCCAAGAGAGCTCTGGCTTATCTCTTCCCCCAGGGAAAGGTTGGAACCACAAGATTTTGTTGATGCGAGTGCGTGTGAGCCTGGAAAAAAGGCTGAGGAACACTGTCCTAGAGTTCCTAGGTGTGTGTCCTTGGAAGGGCAGGCTCCTAGGTAGCCAGGAGAGCAAAAGAGGAAAGGGATGCTTCCCTCGAATCTCACGGCCAGAATCAGGTCCTACTGTTCTCAAAGTAAAGAGGTAAGTATTTTTACTTGTATCAGCTGTGCTATCATTTTTCTATTCTCCCACACTGGAAACTATCTCTGACTCCTCTGTAAGGCTATCCGGGCCTACTCTAACCCACCAATACAACTTCTTGCCCTCTGTTGCCTAATGAATACCTTCTGCTCAGGAGGGCCAGGAATATCTCACCAAGTGGGGCACATGCCTCCTCAGTCCCATGCCTAGAGTGTGATGACGGCTGCTTCCCCAACTAGAACACTCCTCAATCAAAAGCTTGCTTTTACTTCAAATGACAGGGTTTCTCTCATCTTCTCCATGAAGCCTTCTACAATCACTGGAGCCTACATTTACAATCAGTCCTGAATGGTTTTCCCCTACATTTACAATCAGTCCTGAATGGTTTTCCCCTACATTTACAATCAGTCCTGAATGGTTTCACACTTAATTATTCTCCAACTAATTAATCTACCTAACATTTCCCATATACTTTGCCACTCATGAAAATCAGCTATTACCAAAAATCAAGAAACTATTTTTGCCTATTCCAAACAAAAACAATAATTTGTTTTAAAAAACACTGGCCCCTCTGGCTGATACCAATCAAGGAACTATATTCAAATGCATGGCTAATTAGGCTAATCATATGATCATGTGATGTCATATTATCATGTTTCCTGGTCAAGTTCTTGATAACTAAGGATTGTCCCTGAAAAGTATGTAAAATATATAAAAGTTTAAATATTAAAACCATTACATATTTTATTTTACTAATTTTTACATGCATTTGTGCACATGCAATATGTCGTGGGCAGGTAACTCGGCCAGCACTGTTTACAAGGGTGCCTCTACACTGCTCCCATCAGAGCCCTCCTCTCTCCCATCTACTCTCGTATCACCAGTCATGGGGCCAAGGGCCTGGAGAGGAGACTGAACCAGGCAACAGAGGTGGGGTTACCCCTCCTTCCACTGCTCCCCTCTCCCACCCTGGGCCTATGATGGCTGTGGAGACAGTGGGCCCGACTGCAGAAGGAAGTCCAAACATTCAGCTTGGACTTCTTCTTCCTGAATAAACCACTGATCATTCAAAAAATAAACAAAAACACTGCCTTGACCAGTGTGCCACAGTTACTTGGGAGTCATCCTGCAAACCTAATTCCCAGCAAATCCCGCTGGCAATTGCTGGTTCGATTCCCAGTCAGGGCACGTGCCTGGGGTGTAGTTGAGGGTGTGTAAGAGGCAATCAATGGATTTTTCTCTCTCACATCAATGTTTTCCTCCCGCTCTCTATCCCTCCCTTGACCCCTCTCTAAAATCAATAAGCATGTCCTAGGATGAGGATAAAATAAAAAACAACTATCTTTATATCTCATCTTTCATTCTTTGTAGATATTTAATTTTGTGTGTGGTTTCATGTCAACTGAAGGAGGGAAGCAAAACATCACACAATTGTAACATTTTACAAAATTAAACTTTTGTTAAAATTTTAACTACAAAGGATATAAAATGTGTCCAATATAAGGGGATTTTTTTTTTACTGGACAGAAATGGTGTATATATTCAATATAAACTGGCTATCTCTATAAAAAGTGAAAGATGAGATATAAAAATAGTTGTGTTGGAATGGAGAGTTGAAAGTGATTTTCTGCTTATCAAAATTCAGTTGCATTTTTTAATTTATCATTCTCCAAAATCAATCTATAAGGTCAACTACATGAACACTCTTTGATCAGATGCCACTCTTATAAACTTTAGAAAAGAGTCACATTTCATACCTGAGAGTCTTAAGTTACTTACCAGCTTAGTGTTCTAAACCACGGTAGGTCATAAGAATGATAGACTCTGTAACCAATAGTGATAATTTCATGGAAGCATTTCACTTGGATGCCTAGAACCTGAAGACAAGAGAAAGCACTGACATGCATTCCTCAAAGCTTACATTTGTGCTTAACTGTTTAGTAGGTAGCTTATTGTATGTGTTTTAGCCTATCCATTTTTGATTATTCTAAATGTCTGTAGCAAAAATTCAATATTCAACATCCCTGAACTCAAGTGATGCCCCATAGGGGTAAGCAAAACAAGTTTTATTGAGAGACCCTTCCTGGGGCCGGATGTGCAGGGTGGTTCAAGGTTGAGGTGAGGGGTATCATCTGTTTGGTCACAGGTAACTAGGCTTTATCACTCATCACAACTTTGTTTCTTAAGGTTGTCCATCTCAAGATGGACAATCTTTTTGTCCATTTTGTTTCTTGAGCTACCCGAGGAAAAAAATCATATGTGAAAGTTTTCCTGATTATATTCATGTTGAACCATACACTCTGGAATACTCACCAAGGATAAAGGTACTGTCAGGAAAAATGGCTGACACACTTACCCAGTCATCCAGGGGCTTGGCATGGTCGTTTCACTCTTCCAGCTGTGCTGACTCTCCCATAGCCAGCCACACACATCTCTGATCACCAGGCATTGCTACCTTGGCAAATTATGAGCAGCTTTGTATATTTGCAGCCACTTTGGCCAATTAATCATGTCTATGCTGTTCTATTTGCACAATTTAAAATATAAATGCCTACTAAATCAGTTTATATTTATGAGTCCCTTGTTTTGATGGTCTATTTAATAGTCCTTCAAACTGCTGGATCCACCAATCTGGGTAAACGTAGTCCTGAAAATGTAGCAGCATACACAATGCTTGGCTTAAATCAATTCCAAGACTCAGAGTAAATGGTAAGTGGAAGGCTTATTCTCGTGAACTAAGATTAAATCTTTGGGAATATAGCAGACTAACTCTTTTAAACTTTTAAGAGTACAGAGTACACCAAAGGGCTTTTTGAACAGTGCTGGAGCTAAGAATGGGTTTTATATCTTTTAAGAGTTAAAAACAAACAAACAGGCTCTGGATGGTATGGCTCAGTGTGTTGAGTACCAGCCTGTGACCAAAAGGGTTGCAAGTTTGATTCCCAGTCAGTGCACATGCCTGGGTTGTGGGTCAGGTCCCCAATAGGGGGCATGCGAGAGGCAACCACATATTGATGTTTCCCTTCTTTCTCCCTCCCTTCCCCTTTCTCTAAAAATAAATAAAATATTTTTAACAATTAAAAAAATTTAAACAAAAAAAATCAAAGATTATGTGACAGAGACATCTGTACCTTTTTTTGGTCTTTCTTGTATGTAGTTTCTTAAAGCCTAAAATATTACTATCTGGTCCTTTACAGAACAAGTTTACCAAACTCTGCCCAAGAACATACTTTGGGATTTCTTATATGATCTCCACAAATTAGCATCCCCACACCTACTGCTCAGAATATTTCCCCCACTATACCTACTACATGTTCAACCACATACATAAAAAAGTCATTGTGTCCCATCAGCCACACGATAAGAAATTATACTGAACTACTATAAATAGTTATTTTAAGGAAAAAGCCATAAATGTGTTATAAAGACAAGAGGAAATTTAAATACTGTCCTTCAAATAAACTTTGTACATAACACCAAAATAATTTTTAAACAAAATAATCACAGACAACTTTAGATGTTAAGATAAAATAGCAAAGCCATGCTGTTTATAGAAATAAGGACTATTAAAATATTAAACACACTGATGCAATTTCTATGAATACATTTGCTCAAAAACCATTAGCTCTATATGTGGTATTTCACGGAGAGGAAAAAAAGTATTTTTAATAGCACATACATATATTTATATGATTGTCAACTATAGCTTACAAGTAGAATTGACATAGAACTGCTAGCAAAACAGAAAAGAGGACTCAAACACTAGAGTTAAAATCCTTAAAATATATGTATGTTTTCCAGGGCTGGGTGAATACACAGAAACCGACACTCCATGCCGTCAATACTGGTAGCAATGCATATTGATAGAACTCTGTTGGCCCAGTTAATGTGTTAAAAACAACAACTATTACATAGGTGCCTATTCTGCTAGTTACTGACAATTCACAGAAATAATATAGGACATCCGTTCTCAGAGAGGCATTGTCTGTCCGGGAGGACACACACAACTATAAAGTAACACCATGTGGCAACAGGCACATGGGTATAAATGAGCACAGGCAAACAAAAAACTGTGGAAGGGGGTGGGGATAGGCCCCAGTTGGGGCCCAGGGGGAGGGTCAGAATTCTGTTTGTAGGAGAGGACAAGGCATGTGGTTCAGAGTTGCTGGCACACTGAGGTGGGGTAAGAAGTGGAGAGAGACAAACCTAGTCACAGAATCAGGAAATAGCACAAAAGAGTTTGTGCTGATTGTGAAAGGACACGATTAGACGTGAGTGTATGGGGACCACAGAAGTGGAAAGAACTGACTGGAGAGGCAAGATCCCGGCATCTGGAGGAATGTGGACAAACATCTTACTGGAACAGTGGCAGTAGGGTGAAGTACAGGAATAGGAGACATTGAGGAGGAAGAACCAACAGGCTTTGGTGGTTGAGGAAATTGGGGACCTAAAGGAGAGAGAGGAGCACAGAATAACACTAGGAAAGGCTTGGTAAATAGATTTATGCAGAATGGCTGGGGTTGGAATAGAAGTTCAGGTCTGCATATGTTGAGTCTGAACTATGTATGGTACCTGAAGGTTATCCAAATAAAAGTGCCTATTTTCAGCCCTGGCTGGTGTGGATCAGTGGATTGAGCACCGGCCTGCGAATCAAAGGGTTGCTGGTTCTATTCCCAGTCAGGGTACATGCCTGGGTTGCAGGGCAGGTCCCCAGTTAGGGGCATGTGTGCATGAGAGGCAAAGACACACTGAAGTTTCTCTCCTTCTCTTTTTCCCTCCCTTTCCCTGTCTAAAAATAAATAAATAAAATCTTTTAAAAAGTACCTATTTTCACTTTGGGGGAATCTATTCAAAGAAAATTATACCGCATATGAAAAGGTTTTACATTCTAATATGTTTAGGATAGTGTTAGTCACAATAAAGAAACACCAGCACATAACCTGAATATCTAAAAATAACACAATGGCTTAAATAACTTATGAGGGCTCCATTCCATTGAGCAGATTAATGTACTAAAGCTGATGGTTGTAAAAACTGTAGAGTAACACAAAATATTTGATACAACACATAATTTACAAAGCATGATACAAAATTTTAGTCATATTATGACTACAACCATGGTTTCTAAAACACAAAAGAAAAAAGGATTAAAAGAGGCATATCAAATGGCAGTATTAATTGGGTTTTGGTGGTTAATGATTGGGTTGGGTGATTTTTAAAAATTATCTACTTTCCAAAGTAAGCTTAATATACTTTTATACTATTGCAATGGGGAAAAATTTAAATATACTATTAAAAAGTAATTTATATAATATATATTAAAATAATTATTATAGGAATTTCTAAGAAGGTGTGGGGGAGGGATTTCTACAATATCTTCTCTATCTGCACATCTGCTTTAAATCGAAATATGCTTTAATAACTCCGTCATTTAGAAAGTGTGATTCCAAGCTGTGAATACAATAATCAAAGTGCTGTAAACAGAAGTGTGAAGGTAAAAAGCTCGCTTTAAGGAACATGAGTATGAGTTCCATCTTAAAATAGTAGCTATCATTTCCTAGAAGTAAGTTTTTAATAATATTCTCTTGAATTAGTCATTTTTAAGTGCCAATATTACTAAGCAAATGCAAGCTAGATACAATGTATATGACTCAAAATATAAGTGACGTAGTTAGGGATATAAATGTAAATAAGGCTTTAAAACACAGAAAAGTAATGTCAACTGTGTACTCATAGCATGTGTGTCTGTGTGTATATGCATCCATATTCCCTTAACATAATATCATAAATACAGCACATGTATGTATACAGGTGTAGGTGTGTGCAGACATGTGTGTGCATGCATGTGCTATAAACCTCAGAGCAATAAATGTTCAAATCTTTAATATTCTTATATATGCTTTAATACTCTTATATTCTTCTCTGATTAAGGTCAAAGAAATAACTTGTAATAAAATAGTATTTTCCTTTCACGGTAGAAAAAAATTAACAAAAAAGCCCAAGTGCTTTAGGTATACTTATGATTCTCTTTTAAAAAATCAGAATCCAAACATGCAGGGATGTCTTTAAAGGTGTTTTGAATTTCGTCATAAAAGAGTAGTTAAAAACTAGCCTCTATCTACAAATTCTGGCCCTAGTTACCACACCAGACAGTTTAGTTGGAAGACAATGTCATTCATTCACAGGGAGCCTGCCAAATCAGTCTGTGCCAGGGTATCAAGGATGTGGGTGTTTTGTAATATCTTGATCAAAATGATCTTCTAAAGGAGAATCAAAATTGAAATAATCCATAATATTTTCAATGGCTCCTCGATACTTTACAATTAAATTCCAAGCTTCTTCACGTAGCATTGTAAGGTCTACAGAATCTGATGCATAATTATTCTTCCAGGTTCAAAGGCCCTATGCTCTAGGAAAAGGGCATCACCTGCCTTTTCCTGACACACCTCACTGTGTGGACCTTTGTTAGGACCTTTGCTCACACCAGGCACTCACTCCACCCTGATAGAGCCTCAAGGTCCACTCAAAGGTTCCTTCATACACAAAGCCTTATGAGCTGCCTGCCATTATCTAACCCCTTCTTCCCCGAGCTCCACCACTCACACAGCACTGAGATGCACTTTGCACACACTCACTCTTTAAATGCCTATGCCCGGGCCAGTGGCAGTCATTCAGCATAGCCCCCAGTGGGTTCAGACTGAGAAGACTGGGAGCTGGGGCCCTTTTCTCCCATCACGTATGCACAGTGCTCACACTACCTACCTGCCTTTCGGACTTAGCATCTTCTGCCCTCATATTAACTCATCCTTATCCCTTATTCACTTTTCTTTGTTAGAAAAAAAACAACTCTTCAAGATGTCATCAAATTAAAAGAACACAAAGAAATTTCTTACTCATTTTTGTGACCTTGATATCCCAAGGAAGTACAAAGTTAATCACAGGACAAAAAGAAAAGTGAAAGGGCTTTGTGGTGCTTAGAAGAGCTACTTTAAGTGGTTTTTAAGTGGTTTCAGGGTTTGACAGAATTTGTTTCTAATAGTGTCTATTTTCAGTTCAACATGTTTTCTTTCGTAGACTAAGAAGAAAACCATATCATACTGCCTGCAGCTTAGTGCTCTGAACAGGACTGAGCATGGTGGGGGAGGGGTTAGCCAGGTGAAATAGGTAAACAGACTTCTAAGTGGGCAAGAGCAACCAGGAAAGAGGAAGGCAAGTACATACGAGGAGGCTAACCTAACGGAGATGGGATGAAGAAAAAGAAATAATAAAGGGATACGCTCTGCATATTTCTGAGAGCAGGCTCTCACTGTTCACCGCTAAACACACTGAGCACCCGGTAATGAATCTATTAAACAGATGCATTTCTCCTTCCACTCCTGCCACTTGGGGTTTCAGATGCTTCATGCTGCTTCAGAAGGCTTTTACACACAGGAGTCCTCCACTGTGACCCTCCTTCCCCCAAGCTCCCTCTGTCACCACGCTGTCTTCAGACCACAATGCACATGCTGGGCTCATGTCTCTGAGAAGTCTCCCAGATCACGCTTTGCTTTCATTGAATCCTTTTTTTAAAAAATTAAATGCTCAAAGCAATTTGTAATTATACGTCTGATCAATTGTTTGTAATGTAGATAATGAGCTCCAGAATGGCACAGGCAGCTGCGTTTTTCTCAGCACCACTGTACCACACCCCAGAACAAGCACAATGCCTGGCACATAGCAGGCATCCTAGAAGCATCTGCAAAATGAATGAATTAAAAGCTTAAAATACTTGTTTGGCTTTCAGATTTCTTGGGCTTTCCATACATGACAAAATCTCCAACTCCCAGAACAGCCTCTACTCGCCTCTGTGGTTCATCCCTAGATGCCCTCCACATGTACAACTAGCAGATCCCCACACAGACCACATGCTCTCATTCTGCCTCTGCCCTGCCCAGGATGCTCCACCCTGGATGGCCTTCCCCTGCCCAGTCCCTCCTTCAGCACTCAGCTTTGTCATCACCTCTTCTGAAAGTCTTCCTTCATCTCTGTCTCACGTTGTTTTAGGCACTTTTTACTGTGCTCTCCCAAGTTCTATCATGAGACTTACCTCATTTATTGGCTATCCTATTGATTTATAAGGTTGGTGGTTGGTTGTATGCCTCTTCCATTTGATTGAATTCCTTGAAGTTGGGGACCTAGCTAACGGTCACATATGTTGAAGCCATGTATGTGTTAATCTCATGCTTGGCACAATGTCTGACAAAGAGACATTAACTTGATCTCTGCTAAATGAACACATTCAATGGACATTTTTCAAACAGACAAAATTAGCCCAGTTCATTTCATGAACTAGAAAATGCTTAAAGGAACTAAATTTGCTGTTACCAAGTCTTAAACTACTTTCTTTTTCATGACATGCTCAAATCACTTCAATATCAATGCTGAAAAACAATGCAAGAGACGCTTAAGGAAATGTAAAACACTTACAAGAAGCATCAGCATAAAAGATCCCATATAGATGATCAGGAAAAACAATGAAATCATAGTTAGAGTAAGAATGCCACGAATCCACCAGTTTTTCCACCTGCAAAGAAAATGTTTATAAAGTCATAAAGTCAGCACTTAATGTGTTCTTACAGTATTTTTTTGTGTGTGGTTTCAGTATCCAGTTGCTAGACCTAAGGATTTTCCCCAACTATACTTTAAGACCCTTACTTCACCTTATAACAAAAAACAAAACCCAACCAACCAAAGAACATTTGTTCACTCACTGAGAGCTAAATTATATGTAAAAATTATGTTAGTTAAAGAAAAATAAAACCCTGATTTTTATTTATTCTGAATAAGGATGAATCATGAGGCTAGGCAATGAAGTGGTTAGTGTGGATATGTGTTCTGTCATGGTGATTCAGAAGGGAAGAAAGAACAGGGTGCAAAAGCCCTCTATAAAGATGGCCAATCATCTGGGGTACCAGATGAGTTTAAGGAGGTATAGAAAGAAAGCATGACCTTTTAATGAGAAAAACTCAGGAGAGGCTGACACAGAACCTAAACTGGAGGACAGAGCGATTTCTGTGAAATGAAGAAGGTGCAAAGAGGTCAGCCCCAGAGGACAAGGCCAGATTGAAAGTCACTTCCTTCTATTGCTGAGTGTGCTGCCTACTTTCCTTGATTAGAGACAGAAGCAGAAAAATATTTTCTTTTTTTTTTACTGTTGTTCAAGTATAGTGGTCTCCATTTTCCCCTCATCACTCCCTCCCACCCCAGCCATCCCCACCTCCCACCCTCAATTCTACCCCTCTTTGGTTTTGTCCATGTGCCCTTTATACATGTTCCTGACAGCCCTTCCCCTTTTCCCTCCATTGTCCCCTCCCATGTTCCCTCTGGTCACTGTCGGTTTGTTCTTAATTTCAATGTCTCTGGTTATATTTTGCTTGCTTGTTTGTTTTGTTGATTAGGTTTATTCTTGGGTCCTTTCTTGTTCCTTAGAGCAGAGCAACCCTATTGGTACACCCAACTAGTTCCTGGCCAGCTGAGAACAGATCTCCCCCAATCCCTGGGCAGGGCCTGGGGTGCCCAACTGCTTCTCCACCCCCGAGAGACTCTCATGTCAATCTCCAGTGTACCTGACAAATACTGTCACTCTTTATGAGGCCATGTCATAAAAATGTCACCAGCAGCTGCTGTATGAAACATTTAAAATGATTCTAATAATACCTCTACATGGATGATGATTTCTGAATGTAAAATTGCTGCCCGTCTGCTTTTATTCATTCTAAATGCATTTTATATTACACTCACAATGAAGTCTTTTTCTTCAAGACTTTTCTGATTTCTATTAATACTAATGATAGTATCTAAATTAGTTACAAAAGATCTGTATTCAACTTTTTAAATATAACATATACGTACAATATTTAAGCAAGTCTGTTATTATCCTTCCCATGAAATATTTGCCAATTTTATCTATTTGTCAAATATCAACATAGTCCAGATACTTTTAAAATATCCCTTTTGTCATGTCATTTCTGCACTCAAGATCTAAAATGCCAAAATTTAGTCTAAACTCTTTTATCTAGCTTCCAAGATTTTTCAAGAGGTGGTCAAATTGTACTTACCCAACTTTATTTCCCTCTATTGTTTAAGAAACTGTGTAGACTCCTAATTTCTCACAGACTGTAAGCTTTGGGGCTGAACTGAACTGGGCTGAACTGAAATGAATGTAGAGTCAAAAATTCTCTAGCTGAAAGGTTCTATTTAGTTTTACAGATATAACCCTCTATTGATTAATGAATGGATTAGGAAACTGGGCTACGTCACAGAGCTGATCAGAGGTAAATAAAGGACCATAAGCCAGTCCCCTGATAATAATCCTGACCTGCCTGCACAAAATCCAGACATGTCTTAGTCCTTCTTTATAACTGATCCTCAGACTCAGGATTATCGAGAACCTATTCTAGTCAAGAGGACACGGCATATTGGAAATCAGCCCCTATGTAGATGTTGCCAATGTCTGAGTCTACCTATCTTAGATGCCTGGCTTTGATCTTCAGAAAATGGTAGCCACCGAGAACCAGAGATTTTAAACAGGGAACCTACTCTCTTCATATCACCCAAAATACCATAATAACTGAAAATGGGGATCCTAGAGGAACATATTGTGTCTGGCTGTCTTTGATATGGATATTTCCCTTCTGAGAAAAATTTCCTTCCCCGAATAAGACCAAAGACTTACTTTCCTTATTTATTTTAATTTAACTGACTCCCCAAATTCCCCCAAAATACCTACTACAAAGTTAAACACATACTTAAACATAACATATGTATCCACTGATATAGTAGCCAAAAGTCATCTTTCAGGAGAGAAGCACTGAATTTGACACAACATGAAAAAAAAAAACATAAAATCATTGTTACTAAAAATCAGAGTCTGAGTCTGAATTTAAAATTCTCAATTTCCTTTACCACACTTCCATGATTACATTAGAAAAAGCCTCAATTTTGATTCCAAGTCATCGCCTCACAGACTGTTTCTATAAAAAGGAACTTAGAATTAGTAGAGGAGAATTTCATTCAAGTTTCGTGTCTCCAGGAGCTACCTGAGCTAGAAATGACATTTCCAAAAAGTATATAATTAAGCAATACCCTTAAAAGTGATCATAAAAGTGGTTACACACATTGTTCAAATCAATCTGGATATGTACAATGACTTACTGTGACTACCACTATTAATTAGTTTCTATTTCAAAAGTAATGACAAGTTAAAACAACAACAACAACAACAACAACAACAAAAAACTACTGCCAAAAGCATCAAGAGGCATCAAGAACCTGGGCTGGCAAGCAGTTCACCTGAGCTAAGAACTGTGATGCAGAGGCATGCCTCAAAAGTAAACAAGAGCTCAGCGGGCCATCTGGCAAATAGAGGGCGATTTGAGAATGTCTATCCACCGCCCTTAGAGAAGGTGGACAGGAAGTCTGCAGGTTCCCAGAAAAGAAGGAAGATGGCTCATGCAGTATAAGAGCACCAGTAAGGCTACATACCTGGATATTTCCTTGGTGTCTCAGCCTCAGAACTAGTATGTTTGTGCCAGATAATTCTTTGTTGTGAGGAGCTGTTCTTATGTACTGCAGGGTGCTTAGCATCCTCCCTGGCCTCTACCCCACTAGATGCTAGCAGTATTGTCTCTCATTGTGACAACCAAAAATGGTCTCCAGACATTGCCAAGTGTCTACAGGGGAGGTGGGGACAAAATCCAGGGCATTGTCTCTGGATGAAAACTTCTAAACTAGACTGTGGCTAAAGAGGTGCACTAAAGGATAAAGCCAGGCTTAAATGGCTAATGAATATTCACACACACAGGTCAAGAAACAGATTGGGAAAACTTGCCAAGTGACTGAAGACCTTTCAGACCCCCTCTGATTTCTACAACTTAAGATTTTTTGACATTATATATTAAAACCTCAAAAGTGAGCTTAAATCTTCAACAAGAATTTCACTTTTAAGATTTTATCCTAAGGAAATAATTATAGATGCTAAATGAAAACATCTGTAAAGAAAAATGTTTAATGCAGAGTTGTTTTTGATTGTGAGAATTTATAAATCAGCTAAATACCCAGCAACAGCTGGTTGGTTGAGTAAATTGAACTACAATTATACAAAGGAATATATCATACAGCCATTCAAAATATTTAAATATATTTAAAGGTATTTACTCATAATATGAAAGAATTATAATAAAAATAGAAAGGCAGGGAATGGCACAACACTATTTTACACCACACACACACAATGCATAGAAGAAAAAATGTTTCAGAGTGAATACCACAATATTTTAAATATAAACATTTTGGTGAGAGGATTATAGGGGTTTTTTTCCTATAAGTTACAGACATTTCTTATATAATTAGCACTTTATGGGAAATTTTTTTTTTAATATTTTATTGATTATGCTATTATAGTTGTCCTGTTTTCCCCCCTGTACACCCTCTCCCACCCACATTCCCCCCTTTAGTTCATGTCCATGTGTCATAAGTTCTTTAGCTTCTACATTTCCCATACTATCCTTACCCTCCCCCTATTTTCAACCTACAATCTATGCTACTTATTCTCTATACCTTTTCCCCCTCTCTCCTCCTCCCACTCCCCTGTGGCTAACCCTCCATGTGGTTTCCATTTCTGTGGTTCTGTTCCTGTTGTAGGTATTTGCTTAGTTTCTTTTGGTTTTGCTTTAGGTGTGGTTGTTAATAATTGTGAGTTTGCTGTCCTTTTATTATACATGTTTTTTCTTTATCTTCTTTTCTTAGAGAAGTCCCTTTAACATTTCATAAAATAAGGGCTTGGTGATGATGAACTCCTTTAACTTGACCTTATCTGAGAAGCACTTTATCTGCCCTTCCATTCTAAATGAAAGCTTTGCTGGATAGAGTAATCTAGGGTAATAGGTCCTTGTCTTTCATGACTTGGAATATTTCTTTCCAGCCCCTTCTTGCCTGTAAGGTCCCTTTTGAGAAATCAGCTGACAGTCTGATGGGAACTCCTTTGTAGGTGACTGTCCCCTTATCTCTTGCTGCTTCTAGGATTCTCTCCTTCATTTTTACCTTGGCTAATGTAATTATGATGTGCCTTGGTGTGTTTCTTCTTGGGTCCAACTTCTTTGGGGCTCTCTGAGCTTCTTGTATTTCCTGGAAGTCTATTTCTTTTGCCAGAATGGGGAAGTTCTCCTTTATTATTTGTTCAAATACATGCTCAATCTGTTGCTTTTCCTCTTCCCCTTCTTGTACCCCTATAATTCGGATGTTTGAACATTTAAAGATGTCCTGGAGGTTCCTAAGCTTCTCCTCGTTTTTTTGAATTCTTATTTCTTCATTATTTCCTGTTTGGTTTCTTTTTTCTTTTTTCTGGTCCACTCTATTGTTTTGAGTGCCAGTTTCCTTCTTATCACTGTTGGTTCTCCGTGTATCTTCCTTCATCTCTTTTATGGTAACCTGCATCTTTTCATCTAATTTGCGCCTAAAATCAACCAATTCTGTGAGCTTCCTGATCACCAGTGTTTTGAACTGTGCATCTGATAGGTTGGCTATTTCTTGGTCGCTCAAAAGGATGAGTTCTTCTGATTTGTTCTTCTATTTGAGCCATCACTCTCTTTTTTTTCCGGTCTGGTCACTCTTGTTATGGTGAGGGGCGGAGCCTTAGGTGTTCACCGGGGCTGGGCACCCCAGTCGTTGTGACGTTGTATGTGGGGGCGGGGGCGAGAGGGAACAATGGCAGCAGCCCCACTCTCCTGGGATCTCAGTCCCTTCCCTGGGATCCTGGGCTGCATGCTCTGCCCTGGTCCACAATCGCAGCCTCACTGGGCCCGCCAGTTGCCACTTGCGTACTCAGGGTCCACCCACTGCGCTCCCCGGATGGCTTACTCGCTCCCGGTTGCCTTAGGCGCCCAGCTCTCCCCGCACTCCGAGTGCTGCGGCCCGCACTGGTCTCCGCTCCTCCTACCGGTCTGGATGAACGGGTCTACTTCAACTTCTTGGCTGTCCGACTTCCATTCAGATAAAATCTCTGTCAGTTCTGGGTGTTATTCTGCCTCTAACTTGTTGTTGTTCTAATCTTGGTTGTGCATGGAGGTACGGTGTATCTACCTATGCCTCCATCTTGCCGAGTACTTTTAATCTTATGTATCTACAACTCCTACATCACTGCAAGGCAGATTATTTGAGGTAATAAAGAGCCTAAAATGAGTAAGATACACATTTTGAAACATTCATGTAGTCTTTATAGTGAATTTTCATGAGAAGATTGAAAGCAGTTACATACCATCTATTGTTAAATTTGAAAAATGAATTCTTTTATAAGAATTCATGCCTATACAATGTCTAGGTTCAGAATGCAGTTCTATTGCTTAATAGCTACATGCCTCTTGATATATAAGTTTTCTGTGCCTTGCTTTTTTTATTTTTAAAATATGTATGTAACTATATCTGTGTTACAGGGTTGCTGTGAGGATAAGTTAGTCTATACATGCACAGGGCCTGGAGCAGTGCACAGCACAGAGCTCAATAAATATCAGTTGATGTTATTTGCTATTGTTACTTTACATGCAGAAAGGAGGGCTTCAGAAAGAGCCTAATTGCCCATAAGCAGATGAGTGGATTGAAAAACTGTAGTACTTTTACCCAGTGGAATACTATACAGCAGAAAAAAGGAATTCCTTTTTGTGACAGCATGGATGGAACTGGAACATTATGCTAAGTGAAATAAGCCAGTTGGTGAAAGACAAATACCATATGATCTCACTTATAAGAGAAATCTAGTGAGCAAAATATAACCAAAGGCATAGAATCATGTAATAGACTAACAGTGATAAGAGGGAAGGAGGGATATAGGGACTGTTTGAATTTAGGAGAAGGGGTTAATCAAAAAACTTATATGAAGAACCCATGGAGACGGACAACGGTGTGGGGGTGGAGTATAGAAGTTGGGGGTGGGCTGTGCCGGGTGGGTAAAGAGAGAAAAATTGGAAAAATTATAACAGCATAAATAATAAAACATTATTAAAAACATAATTATATAAAGAAGGAATTATTATTAAGGAAACATAGGAATCCAGCATCATTTTAATATAAATATATATAAGAAATTTTCACAACTGAGATAGACCTGATAAGATTTTAATGCAAAGATACAGTTGTCAATTAGGTCATGAAAACAACTGGGATCAAGACTATTAAAATAATCATGCTTTTAATAATGGACACAAAATATGTTCTATTGGTTAAAAACTATAAAAATTTTGCATTGAAGGAATTAATTCTAATATAGTTATCTCCTAGAAGTTAAAAATAGAAAAACTCATATTACATTCAGTAGATATGAGTAAACCATCTTTTTTGTTATGACTCAGGGGTAGTAAAAACCAATTTAGTAAGTTACATCCAACATATTTTGTTCAATAACAATATTATCAAACAGTAAAGAAATTAAGGGACATCACATAGTAATGGCAAGAATTGCTTCATAACATTTTTGCAGCACTTAATACATACATTTGTGGACTTCTAGTCGAGATGGTGACACAGGTAAACACAGCTTGCTTCCTCATACAAACACATCAAAATTACAAGTAAACTAAGAACAACCATCACTCAGAACCATCAGAAATTGAGATGAATGGAAGTCCAACTATGGGATTAAAGATACCACATCCATCCAGACTGGTAGGAGGGTTGAAGAGGCAGAATGGGCTGGTCCCACACCCATGTGTAGTGGACAAAAATTTGGGAGGGATATCTTGGGAACCAGGAGTACCAGCTGCACACAAGGTCTCCCAGCCCTGGGTTCCACTGCCAGGAAGATAGATCCCCATAACTTCTAGCTGTAAAACACCAGCAGTGACTGAATCAGTGGAAGAAGCTTCTGGGGTCCCAAGCAGTTACTCTTAAAGAATCCACACATAGACTTACTCAGGCTTACCCCCTCTGAGCTCCAGCACCAGGGAAGCAGCTTAAAAGGCACCAGTAGCATACAGGGAGGAACTAGAGTGTCTGACATAAAGGAGAGACCTAGGGGAAAGCTCTCTCCCTAACAGAATGGCGGGCAGACGCCATTGCTTCTTTTCTGACCTTCCCCGACAGAGCCACAGAGCCAGCAGGTGGGTGGTGCCATATCTGAGACTCCATCAACCTGGCTAACACTGTTTGCCCCACCCTGGAGATGCCCTGATGTTCTATCCCATTCAAGTTATGTGCCCACCAAAGCTGTTAATAGTGGCTTTTCCATATATAAGGCTGGTTTTGGCTTATGCTTCATAACTTCCTAAAACCCCTCAAACAAGCAACAGCTGGTCTCAGTGAGCACTCCGTGCTCATATCCCTTGCTAAGTGACCCTAGGCCCGACACTAGCAGCAGCCAACCTATGCTCACATCTTGGATTCAGCTGGGAACCTCCAAGCCCAGCACAAGTAGCAGCTAGCTGCAGATTGTTTTATAGCTCATGCAGGGTAGCCCTGAGCAGACAGAGGTGGGGGTTGATGTTGGCCTGTACCATCCAGGAAACCCCAGATCCTCTGCACCAGTGGACAGCTACAGACCACATCAGAGCACCACCACCCTGACGCTGCACAGCTGATCCACCACAGAAGTTGGGGGTCAATGGTCGCAGCCAGTCACTGCAGCTGACTGGCCTGGGTAATTCCTCCCATTGACCTGCCAACAGTAATCAAGCTTCAACTACAAAATGAGGGTATACTCAGCCCACTTGGGTGATAGGGGAGCTGTGCTACTGGACCATACAAGGCACCTACTACATTAGACCACCAAGACAGGGTGTCATAGAAGTTTTATAAAATACATAGAAACAAACACAGGGAGGCTGACAAAATGATGAGACAAAGGAATATGGCCCAAATGAAAGAACAGATCAAAACTCCAGAAAAAGAACTAAACAAAATGGAGATAAGTGATCTATCAGATGCAGAGTTGAAAACACTGGTAATTGGGATGCACAAGGAAATTAGTGAGGAACTCAACTGCATAAAAAAGATTCAGTCAGAAATGAAAGATACACTAATAAATAAAGAACAATTTATAGGGAATCAACAGTAGAGTGGATGAAGCCAAGAGTCAAATCAACAATTTGGAACATAAGGAAACAAAAAAACAGCCAATCAGAACAAAAGAGGAAAAAAGAATCCAAAAAAATGAGGACAGTGTAAGCAGTTTCTGAGACAACTTCAAGTATCCCAACATTCACATCATAGGGGTGCCATTAGTAAAAGAGAATGAGTAAGAAATTGGAAATCTATCTGAAAAAAATAATGAAAGAAAACTTCCCTAATTGGTGAGGGAAATAGACATGCAAGTCCAGGAAGCACAGAGTCCCAAACAAAATGGATGCAAAGAGGCCCACTCCAAGGTACATCATAATTAAAATGCCAAAGGTTAAAGATCAAGAGATAATCTTGAAAGAAGCTAGAGAAAAGCAGTTAGTTACCTATAGGGGCATCCCCATAAGACTGTCAGATGAGTTCTCAAAATAAACTTTGCAGGCTAGAAGGGATTGGTAAGAAATAGTGAAAGTCATGGAGAGCAGGGACCTATGGCTAAGATTGCTCTACCCTGTAAAGCTATCATGTAGAATCAAAAGGCAGACAAAGAACTTCCTGGACAAGAAAAAACTAAAAGAGTTCATCATCACCAAACCATTATTATGTGAAATGTTAAAGTGACTAATTAAGAAAAAGAAGATCAAAACTATGAACAAGAAACTGGCAATAAATATATATCTATCAATAAGTGAATCTAAAAAAACAAACTAAGCAAACAAGAAGAACAGAAAGAGAATCATGGATACAGAGAGTGTTTTGATGGTTGCCAGATAGGAGGAGGAAAGGGGAGAATGGGTAAAGAGGTGAGGGGATTAAGAAGTACAAATAATTGGTACAGAACAGCCATGGGATATGAAGTACAGTAGAGTAAATGGAGTAGCCAAAGAAACTATGCATGACCCATGGACATGAACAATGGTGGGGGGGAGTGGGATGCCTGAGGAAGTGGGGGCTGCTGGGTGGAGGGGGGTAAAGGAGGAAAAATTGGGGCAACTGTAATAGCATAATCAATAAAATATAATTAAAAATAATAAAATAGACATTCATGCATCTCTTGGGAAATGGTGTAAAATGTATCTTTTACTGCGTGGCACCATCAAAAAAGATGTAAAAACTGTTCCATACCAATATTTAAGATTTCATATTAATCTAAATAAAAGCTTACATTTATATTGCTTCTATAAATGTTATAGTTTATATTATTAAAGTATATAATGGAAGGCAATATAAAACTAGGTTCAATTTGTTGGTGATTTCACATTTTAAAATATAGGACAAATATGAAATGGTAAAGGGTTGTAGAGTTTTGGACAATTATTTTAAACTCAGTTAAAAGAAAAAAAAAAAAAGACGTATTTCTGTCTGGCATTTTTTAAAAAAGGCAACAGAGGATATAGAATGTTCTAACACCAGGAAAGGAAATCTGTTGTGGTACACAGATCACTGGCTTGGGAAATCAGACATACTGGAACAAGAATCCCAGGTTTCTTTCTTACTAGCTCTGTAACCTTCACCCAGTTAACCTCTCTAATTTGGTTTTCTCATACTTCACAAAATTTTAAGGATTAAATAAAAGGATACACATTAAGCATCTAATACCATGTATGTCTAATATACAATGAAAAAGTATAAGCCTTCTCTTTCAGAGCCCCCAAACTTGGAACTGGTAAAACTTATTACATGGACCCAGATAACATCACACCTTATCTTGTGCCCCCATTCATCTTCATGCAATCATACCTTGAAGATAAACCAGAAAGAGCTTTCTTGAGGATTTCAGGGGTTCTATCCGAGGATGGTGGAATTTCTGGAATATCAGAATCTGTTCTGGAATCCAAATCTCCATATCTGTCATCAATATCTGTTTCCTAAAATTAAAGAGCAAGAAGATCACTTTGTAAAACAGAAAAAAAAAAGCACACACTTGCCAATGCATTTATTTATTGATGTGTGTGAAATCTCAGTTACATAACTTGAAACAAAGAAACAACTATTAGCTTACCTTGACTGCCCCAGCTCTGTTGTACTTCCTTATTAGGAAAGTTTGGTTATCTTTGCTAAAATCTATCAATATAAGGAATTCATTTTAGAAGAGATACAAAAAGAAATTCCTATATTGTCTAAATCATAAATTTACCACAAAAGGCAAATATTTATTCTTTTGCTACTTAACTGGGAGAACATCATGTTAATTCCATGTAGATTCTGATCAGCTATGCAGATTCCCTCTTTTTATTTGATTACCATCAAACATCAACAAGAGTAATATCTTACACTGGCACAACATTTTATATAAAGTACATATAACTCAGTTTTGAAGTTGTTCACTATGCTGTCATGTAACAGTCTCCACTCTTATGTCCTCCCCTCCCTAACCCACCACACAAGCAACCTTCAGTAAAGAATGCTACACACACATGCACTGGATTGGCCAAAAAGTTCATTTAGTTTTTTTTTCTATGGGATGGCTCTAGTAGTGCTTAGTTATCTTAAACTTCATTGGAAACAATTTTGTTAGATTGTATTGTGACAGCTGTCTTATCAGCATGCATTAACAAAAACCTATCAAAATCGGTGAATTTTTGTGCAGCCATTTTAATACTGAAGATTGAAGACAGTATACAACATTTTCAGCATCTTATGCTTTATTATTTCAAGAAAGGTAAAAATATAATCAAAATGCACAAAAAGATTTGTGCAGTATGCGGAGAAGGTGCTGTGACTGATCAAATGGTCAAAAGTGGTTTATGAAGTTTCCTGGCGCTATTGACATTTTGGCCAAATAATTCTGTGCTATGGGACTGTATTATGCATTGGAAGATGTTTAGCAGCACTGCTGGCCTTTACCCACTAGAAGCCAATAGCAGGAGATAGCTGACATACTCAAAATATACAAGTCAATAAAGTTATTGTTGAAAATGAAAAAGGTGTCTTGTATTTTACAGAAAAAAACGAAACAGACTTTTGGCCAACTCAAGACTTTGGGAAAGTGGTTTACAGAGGGGGAAAATTTGGGGGCAAGGGTGCTGAACTGGAGGACAGGAATGAGAATGTTCAGAGAAGGTGAGTACAGGCAGGCAGAGCATTGAGCAGAACATTGGGTAGGGAGTGACCCTAGAAATGAAAGTGCTTAGGAATTCAGAAGGCTCAGGAATCTCAAACCAAACAGTCCATATTAGTGCCAAAGTATCAGCAGATTTCATCACCCCCTTTGACTGTTTCTTTATCCGTAAAACGGGAGTTTTTAATATCAATATATAATATTAATATAATGCCAAGGACTTAGTAAAATCAAAGAAGTGAGCTATTACATGATTGAAGCAAGTCTTCTAATTCCTCATAAGTAGCTTACCAATTAAAATTTTAGCCTTGAGGAAATATTTTCAGTTTTCATAAAGTAATGATAAACTTTTGTTTACTAACTGTAACTTTCTAACTCTACAATCATGAATTTAAATGACATTATACCAAAAAATGACAAATGAAACAGGCATGTCTAATGACACTATGACACTGAGAGTCAGCTGGCCCCAAAACAGCTTAAACAGAAAGAGATGTTGACTTAATAAAGCGCCAAACAAAACATGCCCTGAGAATGTTGGGGCACCAACTGTCAGTGTGACATGCCACCACCTAGTCTTTGACTTCTAGAACAATGGGACACATCACTTTTTTCCCCTTTTCCCTACTACTCTTTTTTTCTACCTTAATAACCCAGAGTGCCACCTCTACTCTGCCAAGCAGAGTAACAAAAGGTAAATCACTTAACCCTAAAAGAAGTCAGCCTTTGGTTTTCTCATAAAATAAAAGCATTGGACCAGAATTCAAATTGCGCTTCTCCAAATGTTAAAGCCTCTTCAAAGTCCACTTGGAAATAATGGTGATGTATTAAGACCCCTCTCTCTACACCCTGAAGAAGGTGGTCCTGCTTTTATTGTTATTACTCAGGCTTCTGTTTTCTATTTTATACACCTGGAAAAACAAAATGAAAAACTTAAGATTTAACTGAACTTCTTCATTTTATGCTACTAACTACGGAATAAAGGATAATTCTTAAAAAGTGGCATTTTAGGCCCTGGCTGGTGTGGCTCAGTGGATTGAGCACTGGCCTACGAACCAAAGGGTCGCTGGTTTGATTTCCAGTCAGGGCATATGCCTGGGTTGCAGGCCAGGTCCCCAGTGTGGGGCATGTGAGAGGCAACCACACACTGATGTTTCTCTCCCTCTTTCTCCTCCTTCCCCCTCTCTAAAATAAATAAATACAATCTTTAAAAAAGTGGCATTTTAGAGCAATTTTACTCAATTACTGGAATTAGAAGCAGAAACTTGTGTTCCTGCATTTCTCATATGGATCCTGTTACAAAGATGCCAGATCAGACAAGTAGACAGGAGTTTGATTGGAGATAATGGAAAGAAGGAAGCAGTACTTTAATGAGCAAGTAGAGCCATGCAGCATTGTGCATGCTGAATGAAGGTACTTGAAATGTTTAAGGAAATCAAATTAGGAGCTTCTTCTCCAGGCCATAATTTAAATACAATAATCCTCCACTTTCCATTGTAAGCCCATGTTCTCCCACCACCTGCCAGGTGATAAACACTTTCATAGCTCCCTTCACATCTCTATACACTCATGACTCCCCATAAACCTGGGTCTCTAGCTCCCAACACACCATATCTCCAGGTGGATTTTTCACTAGCATATGAAACTCACATATGAAAACTGACCTCTCTTTTTCCACACCAAACTTGCTGCCCCTGCTGTATTTCCTACTCAGGTGAAGACACCACCACAACCACAGTTAACCAATGAACTCAGGTCAGGAAACTGGCTGTCAACTTAACACTTCATCTCTTTCCACCAAAACACATCCACTTAGCATCAGCTATCATTCATCTTTCCCCATGTCCATCCTCACCCACAGCTTCTACCTTTCCTGAGCACCATCCTCTCTCTGGTACCTGAGTACTTCATCCTCCTGCCCTTTCTACTTTATTTTCAACATAGATGGAATCTTTCTAAACTGCAAATCTGACCTTAACACTCCTCAGCCTAAAACCAGAGGACAGAGTCAAACTACTCAACACTGCTTTTACTGTTGTTCATGATGAGACCTTGTTCTTCTGGCCCCTGCTTTTACACCACACCATTCTTGCTCTTGCATCCAGATGTTTGTTCTCTATAAAATGCATACTGTACATTTCCTCTGTTGCCCACATTCTAATTCCAATCCTCCCTACCTCATTGCTAAAACCTGGCTACTGCCCACTCATTCTCAGGCCCTGGTTTCAAGGTCAATTCCTTTACAAATGTCTTTCCTGAACCTCAGCTTCAGGTTAGCTGCTCTTCAAATGTGTTTCCACAATTTCCCTAAATTTTTACCTATTAGTGTATATTAAAGGTATCTGTTTGCTTTATTGCTATCTGTATTTTCCAGTAGTCCACAAACTTTGTGACAAGAGGAGATACAGACCATTGGCCTCACTCTTGAATCCCAAGAAATCAGCAGAGGACCTTGTACAGTGGCTGGCATTTATGAGGCAAACATAAATGTGACAAATGAATTGAGTTTGTCAACTCATGATAACATTTAAGATTAAAATTAGAAGTTCTCATTTGTTCTTGCTCCTGAGTAGTCTCTACAAAGTCACTTTTGGTTTGGGACCTTAGTTCCACTTACGTAAAGTGAGGGATTACTGATTCTTGTCCAAATATAAAATTAAAATGTCTGGTAAATAATGGCTGAAAGCCGAAAAAATAAATTTCTGTATTACACTACAAATCAAATCCCTAAGGGAAAGCGATTAGAAAATAAGAGCAAAAGCACTCGATAAATATTGATTTATTTATTCCTCATTTTACTGTGTTGATAAGTTAAATAATCACCTCTATTTTGTAGGTAAAAAAAATTAAGCCTCAGAAAGATTAAGTGCCCAAGATTACAGAGCTCTAAGCAATGTGGCTGGGATTTGAAACCACATAGGAGCGTGATTAAAATGACTGACAATTCTCCCCCAAATTGATCTCTAGATTTAGTGCAATGGCAATAAATAAATAAATAAATAAATAGGCTTTTTTTTTTTTTTTTTGTAGAAATGTACAGGCTGATTCTAAAAAATACATGAAAATGCAAAGGACCCAGAAGAGCTGAAACAGTGGAAAAAAGATCAGAATTGAGGAACTTACACTACCTACAGTAAAGCTGCAGTACTGATGTAAAACGAAAAATGATCAATGGAAAATAGACTGAGTAGAGTCCAGAAATGAACCCACACAAATATGGTTGGCTGATTTTCAATAAAGTTTAAAAGGCAATTCAGCAGACAATGTTGAAACAATGGATATCCATATGCAAAAATAAGGAAGTAAAATATCTTTGATCCATACCTCACATTGGTTACAAAAAAATTAATTTAAAATAGATCATAGGCATTTATGTAAAATGATAAAACTTCCATAAAGTCTCTGTGACCTTGTATTAGACAAAGATTTCTTAAATATAACAAAAGAATGACCCATAAAACAAAAAATTGGTAACTGGAACATCAGAATCACTGCTTTTCAAAATACACTGTTAAGAGAATGGGAAATGAGCCATAGACTGGAAAAAGATATTTTCAAGTCACATATCAAATAAATGTCTTGCATCCAGAACACATAAAGAACTCTAAAATTCAATTAAAAACAACTAAATTAAAATACAGGGGCAGCCCTGGCCATGTGGCTCAGTTGGTTGGAGCATCATACCGTGCTCGATCTCCAGTCAGCTGTGTGTACAGAAGGCAACCAACTGATGTTTCTCTCTCTCCCTCCCTCCCTTCTTTCCTCCCTATCTTTCTAAAAAATTCAATGAAAACATGTCCTTGGGTGAGGAATTAAAAAATACATGGGCAAAATATTTGAAAAGACTTTTCACCAAAGGCAATACAAATCTGGCAAATAAGCATATGAAAAAATGTTCAACATCATTAGTTACTAGGGAAAAGCAAAAAGCAAAACAAAACCACAATAAGATACTATGTATCTGTTAGCACAACTAAAATTTAAAAACTGAATATACCAAGTGTTGTAGAAAATGTAGAGAAACTGGAACTCTTCCACACTGCTGGTGGGAATGTACGATGGTACAATCACCTTTTCTCAAGTTTCTAAAAAAGTTAAAGATACATCTACCATATGACCCAGTCATTCCACTCCTACATATCTGTTCAAGAGAAATAAAAGTATATATCCATACAAAGACTTATACAAATGTTTGTGGCAGCTTTACTTATAATAGCTCCAAACTGGAAATAACTCAATGTTCAACAGGGAACAGGATGAACTGGGCTACACTCATACAGTGGAATACTACTCGGCAAAAAAGATGAGTGAACTATTAACACAGACAACAATACGAATAAAGGTCAAAATAGTTATGCTGAGTAAAAAGACAGAAAAAGTGTACATATAGTATAGATACATATATGTACATGTGCATATACATACATGTATGCATAGTATTCCATTTACATAAAATTCTAGAAAATACAAACTCATCTATAGTGCCAGAAAACAGATCTGGGAATGAGGAGGGAATTACAAATGGGCAAACTTCTGGGGGTGATGGATATATTCATTATCTTGATTTTAGGGATGAACTCATGAATGTACATACATCACAATTTATCAAATTGCACAGTGTATAGCCGTGTAAGTCACTTATAGCTCATGGTGACTCCTGAAGAGTGACTGGAGCCAGTAATCAGGGTAAGAGGATGGAAGTGCTTCCCAATATTGGATACTGTAAAGATAGGAACATAGGCATGGGGCTCTAGTCCACTCAAGATGATGGCTCCAAAGAAAAGTTCCTAAGCTGGTGAAAGTAAGCAGTCATTTAGAATTCAACAAACCTGAGTCAGACAAGTAGGGTCATGTTCCCCACTGTGAGTCCCTTTTGGTTCACACTGATCCCTGTACCTCATTCAACATTAAAACTGCAACGGAGCAAAAGAAAACCCTCAACTGACACATAGCTCTGTACCTAAAAAAAGGAAGCCTTTAAAAAATCTCAAGCTAAACAGTTCTTACTTGCACACTAGGTTATATTCCTGATTCCATTTTCTCTCCATTCCTTCTTTGTTTTCATATAGACACAGATTCCTTCTCTTTCTCCCAGGACAGGAAGTGAACAGAGGGCAGAACTCTGACTGAGCTGGGGTGGGAGACTAAGCTGGTTTACTAACTACTGAGTCAACCATGTTGTGCACCAAGAGTAAGGCACAGGAGTCTTCAAGACCTTTGTGATGATGGAATTCATAATTAACTTCTATAGATAGAAATCTGATTATCTCAGGGATAATCAGATCCTATCCTTTGCTTATTGATTAAAGGATTGATAAAGCCTTTTTATCTTTTCCAAATTTAAATTGAAATGGAAAAAAATTGGTCCTCTAAATTTTCCTTTGCAGCCCTCTTCTAATCCCCACCGAGTGAAGAGTGACTTCCTGTATAGTCCGCCACCATACTATTCTTGTCAGGCATCACACTATATAGTGGAGTCCAATGCAGGGATCCAAGAAACCCAATGTGCATCAGTGGTACACAAGATACCTTTGTAAAAGGCAAACCTGACTAGTTAATCATCCATTTAAAATCTTCCAGGAGCTTCCCACTGCTCAAATCCAACCTCCTCTTACTCTCCAGCCAGGGCTCTTGGCATGCCCACCCTGACACTTTGTCTTTTGCAGAAGTGAACTTCCTGGACTACCCAGAGTGAAAACAGTCTTAACATCTCTACAGTTTAGAGTTAGTAACACTCTTCCTCCATGGAGCTCACTAAGTAGTATATATTTGAGGCAGGAGATAGTCAGGAAGGAAGCTCCAGAGGCCCCGCAGGGCTGAGGTAGAAAACATCTATACGTGACAAAGACCCCCTAAGATGGGTTGTTCCTGTTTTCTGGGATAACTCTGAAATCATGGCATGCACCTGCGCACTACCCCTGATTCATTATAATATCATTATAATGAAATAACATTGTGGGACTCCCTTCTCCAGTAGCCAATCAAGAAAATCATGGGAAACCACACATGCGCAGTAGCTTTGAAATCCAACTCCTTGTACCTGTGCAGGAAAAGCCTGCCAAAGATTAGCAAGGGGGCTTCTGCCCTATAAGAATAGAATCCCCCCAGCCCACGTGTCTCTTCTCTGCTCAGAGTTGGCCCACTCCCATGTCCTGTGGAGTGTACTATCACTTAATAAATCTTCCCTCTTTCTTTATGCTATAAACTTTGTGTGTTCAGTTCAATTCTTTGTCCTCAATCACTAAGAACCTGGTTACCTGTGCACACCTGTGACATATTGAGTGATGACCAGCCATCCCTTGATCCCCAAATGGAATTAAGCTAACTCTCCCAATCTGTGACACTACTGCTTTTACTGTTTTTGTTTGGTTTTTTGTTTTTGGGTTTTTTTTTTTTTTTTGGCCAATCCTTAATGCTGACTACAATATTCAAATCCTATCTGATTTCAAAGCCTGTTTTAAAATTTTCCTAAATTGGGGGCTCCTTTTGATCTTTCCCCAGTGACACACAATTCTATGACATATTAAAATTGTACTGTGTCTTACAGTTTCATGTAAATAAGCGTTAAATTCCAAATTAGAAAGAAAGAACCCTGAAGGCAAAAATACAAGGGGTAATACAAAAAAACTTAGAAATTTGAAGTTATATTCGTTTGTGAAATACTACTGTCATCACAAATTTGTTTTATCTGAGATTTTATGAGAGCTGGGTTCTCCACAGGTAGGTACATCAGTTTTCCAGGGCAAAGAGAAATGATGCTTACTGCTCTTCTGCCATACCCCAGTTTGGAGGGAAAAACAAGTTTATGAACTAAGAATGATTAAACCTGCAATGTGTGAACTTTGACTGGATCTTAGTTTGAGGGAGACAAAGAGATCTCCAACAGACATTTTGGCAGCAATAGGGAAAATTAAAATATAGATTGTTTGTAGATAAGAAAGTTACAATTTTTTTTAGATAGGAAAATGTCAGTGTGGCTCCCTAGGAGAATGTCTTGAAGATGCATACTTTAGTGTTAGGAATGAAGGGCCTACAACTTAATGCTGAGGTCTGCAACTTATTTTTAAATGGTTCACCAGCAAAATATTTGAATATACATATATGGCAAGATAAAGCAAATTTGGCATATTCTTCACATTTGTCAAATCTAAGTGCAGGATGTACTAAATCTTTTGATAATTCTGTTATTAAAAACTCTTATAATATGACACTCAGGAAAAATTTAAAGCTTACAAATACATTGTTTGGGAATACAAATATGTTATAAACCTACCAAGAGAGGGAAGGAAATATTGAGAATAAAATTCAAGCTATGATTACCTAGGTGCCTGAGGAGTTCATTGTATCATGATCCTTTTGTACCGATCCATATTTATTAATAGCAATATAAATTATTATAAGTAGTACTACCACATGCAGAATTCCAGGGGTACCAGCTACACTGAATTCTACATGAGTGTGGTGTACCAGAGTCGTTTAAAGCCTCAACCCAGAAACAGAAACAGTTAGTTCATGTACAAACACAGTGGCAGTGGCCGGGTGGGGTGAAAATAAAATAAAAACCAAAACCTCAAGAGACATGAGTCTAATTTTGCTTTCCACATCTCAATTTTTGTATTTCAAGATAAAATGCTAAGCCTCAGATAAGCTGCCCATGGGGCAGCTTATTAAACATTTGCTGCCCCAACCACACCACCACGTTGTTTTCAGATCACCTGCTTGGAACAGGCGGTAAGCCCGATCTTAACCACCAAAGTGTTTGGCCCCGCTGGAGCCAGCCAGGTGCTACATAAAGCTGTTAAATAGCCGGACATGGGTCCTGGCAGATGAAAAGGAATCGCAAGCACAGCCAGGAAGCAGAGGAGCAGCAGTGCTTTCCTAGCCACCGAGTTTGCAAACATCAGCTTTCAACTTCCATAGAGGCGACCTTCTCTCACTGTGCCAGCCTCTCGCTTCTCCTTTCCTGTGCACCGCAATTTTCTGTTTAAAAGAAAGCTTAAAAATCTTTATAGTTCTCACAAAGTCTTAAGGAAGCATTCAAAGACATGACATGAAAAATAACTTGGACCTCTCCTTGTAGATAAGAGGGAAAACATTTAGAAAGGTAACTAAACTTGGCATATCTCAGGAACAATCAACAACCCAACGGGTCATTAAGGAAATTAGTTCCTCTGCTTTTCTGGAGTCACTTCTAAATGTGATGTCATTCTCATTAAACAGGTTCTGAAACACCTCCCAACTAAATTAATCAAAATGTGAACAGCTCTAAAATAAAAACCAATGCTATTTCATCCTAATCAATCATAAAATAATCAAGGGAATAGTAGAAACAATTTTGTTTGATTTAAATCCAAGTGCCTGAAATCACAGAAGTTTCCAGCTAAAAGTTTTTAGCCAACTTCAGAAAAGCCAAAATAGTTCAAAAATCACACATAGTAATGAATTTTTTAAAAGTTTCTAAGTAAACAGTTCATTAATTTTATAAATTTTGGACCACATACCTAACTTCTCCTTTACACTATTTTAGTCAGAAAGGAATTTAGGTTTTGTGGAGGAAAAAGGGGCTACATACTAATGCTGACAAGCTCAGGGGAGGCCTGCATGGTGGCCCCACAAACTCAGAGACTGAAAGGAACCACCCCAGATGGTCTGAAATTAAAACTTTCTCATCAAAAACAGGTCATCTTGGGTAATCACGTCCTAGGCTGGTACCTTCCTTGACAAAGTTCAATCTTTATCTTAACTGAAACTGTCTATTTTCTCTTTGCATCTAGGATAACACACCTTTGGGTGTGTCAGGGTAATTTCCTTTTCTCAGAACCCTTAGGGCACCCCAGAGCACAAGACCATAGAAATCCCTCATTGTATGTTACCATGTTAATTTGTTGACTTTTAAGTATCCTATACCTACCATGGTACAAGGACTATGTGTCTATTCCTTTTACTTTTTATCCAGTCCTAGAGATTCACACCCTCCCCCCACTTTGCTTTCTACCGCCTCCCTAATCTATCACTAATAGATTTCATGTGACTCCCCTTATGTTTTCTCCTTTTACTCTAATGTCTAATGTATAAAATAAGGTGCAAAACTGCCATTCTCTGGCTCAAATAAACTCATAAAAATTCTTACAGGTGTGGATGTTTCTTATGTAGACAGTTTTTAAACCTTTTTTCTCAAGTGTAAACTGGCTTTTCCCCTTGTCTACACAATTATTAAAGAGATTCAAATTGTTATTATATACATGTATTTTGCAAACTATTAGCTAGTTTCTTATCTTTATTCCATTGACAAGGAGAAAACTCTTAGATGTTCAAAATTAAAATTACCATGACTAGAAGGAGAGGGAGGGGGATGGAGAGAGAATCAACAGCCTGTTAATAGTTGTAGACCAGACTGCTCACATTCCTGTGTATCTATCAGAACTTCAGATTAACCCCAGGTGACTATTTCCAGAGATTGTTTTTAGCCAGGCTCCATCAAACTAGGGTCCTCCACTTGTTTACACATGAACCTGGCAGACTGCTTCGCAGCCAACCAAGGAGTGGCCTTTTCTTTGTGCACACCCTGTGCCTATTCCAGAGCTGGCCCAGCCTGCTTCACCTTCTCCCACCCCTTTGCCTACAGCTAATGTTAATTCTTTCAAATAATTTACTTCTTTCTTCCTCCTTCCCCCTACTTATTGTATAAAAGCCACCTGCAAACTCCCAGGTGAAGGACATGGATGCACATATTGTCTTTCCTACCTAGCCATGCTGCTGGTGGTTTAGACTCCATACCTGAAGACCAGTCTTCCTTCTTTTTGCTAGCAGTGGCCTAATAAACCTTTCTTTTAAAAAGAGTTTCAGCTATGAACGTTAAAAATTTTTATTGAACACCATGCAGTTAAGGTCCATAATCCATGATGATTAGTACATTCTTTCATTAGTTGTTGCAACAAACATAGTAGCAATAAACATATCCTGGTCTCAACCCTTTTCTCTAGTATATTGTAGAAAGAGCCACAAAAAAGGTGACATTCAATCAGAACTTCAGATATAATAGTCACCCAACAAGCATTTACTGAATGCACAGAACCAAGTCAAGCCTCCCCCAAATTGTCTATAAATTCTTAAATGACCTATTTTCCCTATACTGAATTAAAATTTGCATAAAAAAGATACTCAAACACATAATAGTTAAAGGAAAACAAACACAAAACCTCAGTGTTTAGCTGTGCTCACCTGAAAAAAACATGTAAAAGTCTGTTTTACAAAAATGCATAAAAGTATCTATGTATAGACATAAATACAAAGAATCATCACACTACACATATATATTTTATAATTTCCCTTTACAATATCATTTTCCATAGTAGTACCACTTTAAATTGTCCCACTTTTCCCTAGTACATTTATTTTGATGCATATTGTTTGCATCAAAAAGCCCATTGCAAAAACTTCAAAAGACCAAAGCTTGATCTAGCTGATGACATCCTATGGTAAAATTTCTCAAAATTTTAAGAAAACAAACTCTTTAAAGTCAAGATCACAAACAGTAAGTAAAAACTCAGTAACACCTGAATATTTTTTATAAGTTTCAAGTATAATATAAAACATACTTTAAAGACAGGAGAAAAAACTATTTACCCTTACCCCCACATAGCTGACAGCCTAAATCAATATGACTTTAGAATTTGACTGACTTGTTAGCATAACTTTACTATTCCTGGAGTCTTGTTTTGGAGTGCATGGTTCATCACAAAAACTTGTCAAAGACACATCACCACTTTATAGGAAGCATCAACAAATAAGTTTTCTCCAAAGATTAAAAATCCACCCCTGGCTGGCGTAGGTCAGTGGATAGAGCATGGGTTGCGAACCACAGCGTCGCAGGTTTGATTCCCAGTCAGGGCACATGCCTGGGTTGCAGGCCACAGCCCCCAGCAACCACACATGGATGTTTCTCTCTCTCTCTTTCTCCCTCTCTTCCCTGTCTAAAAATAAATAAAATCTTTTAAAAAAAAGATTAAAAATCCTTGCTTGGCTATTGCCACCAATCCAAAACTGTTACATTGTGATCCTTAATCAATCTCAATCAAGCCTCTGCACTGAAAGACCCCAGAATTTTATTTCCAATTCTCAAAAAATCTAACAATGCCTTTCTCCCTCCAAGACTCTGCCAAAATTGTCAGGGTGTTCTCTCTCACCACATGAAGCCATAAACTGAATTTTGTCTTATAATTTGGATGGTTGGTGGTATTTGGAGAGGCAGCATTCAAAACATGTTGTTAAATAACAAAATGAATATGCTGCAAATGACAAAGAATCATGGACAATTGTTTAGGTGTTAATACTGACTGGCAATCGATCAACAATTCAGAAGTATCAGCCAAAATGATATTCTAGAAGTCTAGGTATAAACATTAGTGTTTTATTAATGGCCTAGGTTTATATAAAAATTATAGAAAATATTTATTACACATGCAGGTGGCACCAAGACAAACATTTTGAAAAGCAGAAGAGGGAAGATCAAAGTGTTTGACTGATGCTTTCAATTTTCTCAGTAAAGTGGGGTCTCAGAACCATAGAGCTGCAAGGGATCTTAGAAACGGTGTATTAATTGTTCAACGCTATCTATATTTAAAAATAATAAACTTGCTGTAGAGTGTGGTTGTTATTGCCCAAGATGATCTGGAGCAAGTGGCAGGACTGAAACTAGAACACATCTCTGCCAGGAAACTTTCAGAATGTTGTGTTAGGGAGTATGATATGAAATGACAAAGAGGCAACTAGTCCTTAACTCAGTAGCACTAACAGTCATAATGGTTGATGTTTGTAACGATTTAGAGTTCAGAGAGTACTTTTACATCTTACTTTATTTGCTCCTCATAACAAGTATGTGTGTTAGGAATATTCACCATTTAATAAATGAAAATAAGAAAGGCAATAGGAGTGATTTCAGTCTGGGAATTCCAAGGCAAGGAAGGATGCCAAAGGAATGAGGGAGTCAGTGAGGCTGGGTTTGAAGTGGCAGACCATGACTTAAGGTGGGCAGGGAAGTACTGAAGCCCAGAGTGGGTTGTTGAAGCTCTGTGTGTACTTAAAGGGCCTGAGCAATTGCAGATGATGCTAAAAACTTATTCAATGGACCGGAGTGAGAGAACAGTGGGTACACATGGAAGTTGTGGCCAGTAAAGGGAAGCACACCTCAGCACAGTGTCCCTGCTGTGCTTATATGCGGGGTCGCTCTTTTGACACAGAGTTTGGTTTGTGAAATTGAGGGTGAAAGAATTCAGAAGTCAGTTAATTTCTGTCCTTTCCCATTTCAGATGTGTGTAGTTTCCTTTCATCAATACTCTAATATTTTTAAAATAAACTTAATTTTTGAACTTGTGTTTCTTCATTTTGGAACACTTCTCCGTGTTCACATACTTGTTATGAGGAGCAAATAAAGTAAGATGTAAAAGTACTCTCTGAACTCTAAATCGTTACAAACATCAACCATTATGACTGTTGCTGCTACTGAGTTAAGGACTAGTTGCCTCTTTGTCATTTCATATCATACTCCCTAACACAACATTCTGAAAGTATCCTGGCAGAGATGTGTTCTAGTTTCAGTCCTGCCACTTGCTCTGATCATCTTGGGCAATAACAACCACATTCTACAGCAAGTTTATTATTTTTAAATATATATAGCGTTAAACAATTAATACACTGTTTCTAAGATCCCTTGCAGCTCTATAGTTCTGAGACCTCACTTTACTGAGAAAACTGAAAGCATCAGTCAAACACTTTGATCTTCCCTCTTCTGCTTTTCAAAATGTTTCTGCATCCACCCTCCACTCCTTGTTCCTTTCCTTAGATACCCCAATCTTCTGAATTCTTCACACCATGTCTGCTTTCTTTTTTCTGGGTCCTGCCCATCCTCATCAGCATCTTCACTCCCTCTTGACTTCTTTCACACAAATGTTCATCTTCCCTCCCATGATAAAGGAAATGTTCACGTTCCTACAGTCCTGTCCAGCTTCTATCCTGCATTTCCTTTTGCTGGACCTTCTTGACAATAACTACCAGTATTTCACCTCTCACATTCCTCGCCTTAAAACCTGGCTTCTATTAAGTAAGATCTTTGCCAAACTCACCCTCTCTCCTAAACACTCCTGATGACATCCTCTAAGCACTCCCTCTCCCCTAGCCCCCAGGACCTCACAATGTTAGTTCCTTCCCTACATCTGCAAACCTTCTCTAAACATGGCCACCTTCCAAAGGTTCTGTCTTTAGTTCTCCGCCCAGCCCCACCATCATAGTCAAAAGTTGCCATCTCCACACCTAGCCTTTCATTTCAGTTTCCACCACCTCCTTGAGCCACCTTTCTATTTTAGAGAATGACATACCCTGTCCAATCCAGCTCACGCATGCTCACTTCTTCCCTGCAAAAATCCCCAGTAATTTTTGCTTCTTTCCTAAAAGACTCTTAAGTTGTGGATTAAAATGTGTCTCCTGGCAGGCTCTTCTTTTTAGTCTTACTTTGATCATCCTAGTCTAGGTCCTATTGGCATTATCAAACACATACATTTTCTCTCCCAACCCTTCTTCCCCTACTAGACTCACTCCAAGCCCTCATCATTTCTTATCTATAACACTTGTACTATTCCACTATCTGGTTTCATTGTGGCAGGTCTCTCCACCCTCCAACACTTTCTCCAGACTGCTGAGTGATAAGCTACTGCCTTTGCAAACACTTTTCAGTGGCTTCCCAAAGTCTATGGAATAAAGCCTAACTGATTCTACCAGATTCTCAAGCTCTCAACCCCCAAACCCCACCTCCCAAGAATTCACAGCATGTGATCCAGGATTACCAAACTAATTTCAGGTCCCTGTGCCTACAATGCTGACTCAAAATAAACAGCTCCTCATGCCCTTTGCCTAGAATGTCCTTGCCCAACATTTGTCTACCTAGTGAGTCCCCAGGCATCTTTCAGTTCCAAGCTCAACTCTCACCTCCTCTTTGAAGCTTTTTCTGCTGTCTCCATGTAGAGTCCAACTATGCCCTTGATGTGAACAATGAACCTTGCTCAGACTTCTAATAAATCTAACTTATACATGTCTCCCGGGGGAAGAGGAGTCCTTGAAGGGGTGGTCTTGTCATCTCTCAAGTATTTCTCCAGCACTTAACATAGGGAACATCCCCTTGCAGGTAAGAAGCACTTTTCACCTGCTAATTCTCCTGAGCACAGAGCCTTCGCCCAGCATAAGTCACCAGGTCCTGAACAATGAGAATGTCACATTAATAACACCATTAGTAAAAGACTACAAAAGGCATGGGAGTGTACCATAATAGAGTACAAGGCACTTTTCTCCACGTTTTTCATTAATTCTCTAAGTGTTTTTGCCTTTACCACAACTTGAATGGAGAAGAAATTAAATGAACCAAATATTAACCAGCCTCTGATGTGCAAAATGATTTTAAAATAGCCCTTGACCTGGAAATACAGGTGCATTCAAATATACATCCTGATAAGAGAGGAGAGACAGTAGAGTTCAATGTCTCAAACAAAGCTTTCTAAGACAAGAGTTCCTTATGATAAAGCCTAAAAATACAGCAATATTTTAGACACAATTTGAAAATGCTCATCCTTGTCGAAGAAATCTTACAAGATTACATATGGCAACATCTACTCTCAGAAAAGAAAATGCAGCTGGCTTTGTGTTCATAAAAACCAACAGTGCACTGTTTATAAATAAATAAATAAATAAATAAATAAGCAGTGAGGTGACCTAGTCACTGAGACAACAGTGCTAATGAGTCAAATCAAACCCTAGAAATAGTTTCCACATTAAATATATTGGGGTGTTAAGAAACTAAGTTTATTCAAAAGTTATTTTATCCATGGCTTCCTGAACATGTTTTCTCTTATTAAAAGCTTGTTAGCTTCTTCTTGTTAAGGAAGTACACACAGGGGGAGCTGGTATTTCCTTGATTCTAAACTATACCAGTGCTAAAACAAAACAAATCCCAACCTAATTAATTCTATTTTTGGTCTAGTTTCCAAGGCAGTTTTCACAAAGACTATTCTTAGCCTACTGTTTCTAGCTTTGTAACATCAATCTGCAGAAGCTGGAAACTGTTGTATTTTGTGTAATTCCTTGACATGTAGGTTTTTTCTATCACTGACTCTCATCTTATTCCACCAGTTATAAAAGGTAGAAAAGAAATAAAGGAGAATCCATTGATTCTAAAATTTCATTCCTGAAATCACTGTTAATTATTTCATGATATTCATGTGATATGTTCTTACCAGGACTTTGTAATTTGGATTATATCAACATCAACATCAAGTTCCAGGTGGAGTCCTCCCCAAATCAGAACTGCCAGTGAGTCTCAGCAACAGTACAAACCACAAGAAAGGGAATCAAGAAACAGGTTCTAGTTCCAAAAGGCCACTGACTTGACCTTGGGGAATACATTTCACTTCTGTAATTCAAACTGCAATACCTACTTCCAAAACGAATGCTTCTAGGAACAGTTTAAGTGTTTTGAGCTTCTAAAATAAAATGAACTTATATTTACAGAACAGTTTATAGAACAATTTATTCTCTGGCCCAATTACTTAAATCATCCAGTCTAAAAGGTCATAACACTGCATTTGTTTGTTTTTTTCCAAAATCCCTACCTGCACCACTGTATTAATGAATAAGCTAAACGTTAACGTTTTCTACCATTAAATAGAATAGGGGTATTACATCTCCTTATTCTTAAATGTGAAAGAAGAGTAATCCATTGAAATGGGAGTTAAAAGTCCTCAAGGAGTCTCCTGTCAGGTCAAATAAAATCTACTGGCAGACAGAAGACTTGCACCGTCTTCCGTGGACTCAAAAGAAGCAGGAGGATTCAATTGTGTCATGTGTATGGCACTCTTCAACCTTCAAAATCTATCACACTGAAAAAGGACAAGGAAACGAAAGTGCTGATGGGGGAGCGCGAGAAAGCCAAGCCTCCCGCGTCAGGATCCAATGACATGTTAGAACCGAAGGTGTTCGTCTTAAGTTTAGTCCTTGGTAACTTTGTTTCTCTGCCGAGAAGAGGTGTGAGGTGGCGGCTACTAGAAAACTCCAGCTGCCAGGGTGCTTGCAGGTTCCATCCACATTGCAGCGTCGACCCCAGACCCTAGGGAGGGCGAGGGGCTGGAATGGGGAGAATCTACATTTTAGCCAACTCGAATCACTCAGCTGTCCCGGCAACGACCGCGGTCATCCCGGGAAACGCACCATCCCGGGTCCGGTTTCTCCACCCCACTCCGGCAAGGAGGAAATACTGCCAGGCCGGAGGAAGGCGCAGCGGGCAGCCCACAGCTTCACCTGCACTGGGAGCGCCCCACCCTCGCTCCCAGGCGTCCCGCCCAAACCGGGACCCGGCTGCGGCGTGGGTGTGCGCTCCCGCGCGCCTACTCACTCTGTCACTGGTGCTCTCGTTCTCGTGGTCGCCGCCGGCCGCCACTCCCTCGCGCGGTGGCGGCGCCACTGCTCCCCCGGGGCCGGGGCAGCCTCCCCGGTGCCTCAGCTCCAACATCTCCCGCTCGAGCGCGCCCGCGGCGGCCTCCAGCGCCCCGAAACCCGAACTGCGCGCGAGGTCTCGCCGGCTGCCCCCCCTTCACCCCGCAGCAGCGCGCTCAACGTCCAGCAGAGCCGAGACCACTAACACGCCCCCGCCCTGGAGGCGCGGCCGCCGCGGCGGGTCACCCCCAAAACGGCATCAACGAGCGAGCGCTCGAGGCCGCCTCCGGCGAGCCCGGCGCCGGCCGAGGGGAGAGGGGCCAGGGGCGGGCTCCGAGGGCCAAGAACCGGCTCCGGTGCTTGCGGGGCAGACTCCGGGGCGCCCGGCCCGAGCGGAGAAGGCGGAGACCCGGCGGAGCGCGGCCGCTGGTTGCCAGGTGCGCGTCTCCACGCAGAGGCCCAGGTGGGAAGAGAAGGAGGGGAGGGGAGAGAAGAAGGAAGCGTGACCCGATTTAGAGCTCCGCCGGGGCCGGCCACTCCCCGCCCCGCCTCCGGACGCCGCCGGTCCCGGCCCCCCGACACCTTTCTCGCAGCCCCTGCCCACCGCGGCCAGGTCACGCGCCGCAGGCCCCGCCCCTCCCCGCCCCGCCCCTCTGCGCTGCACTGCGGCTCCCACAGCCCCGCCTCCCAAGCCGAGGAGTGACGTCACGATCCTTCCCCCCCCCCAAGGCTCCGCCCCATCTCTGCGAGCTCAAAGGTGGGGAAGTAGAGCTAAGGTGCGACCTGGGCGGGCTGGAGACTGGGAGGGAGGTGGAGGAGGGACGAGCTCTGAGTTTGGAAGTGCGAAGTGCCGGGTAAGAGCTAGACTTGTCACCGAACAGCTGGTAGGACTGGAAGACGCCTGGCATGTAGTGACTGCAGTGAGCAGTACCCCTTCAAATGACTCCGCTGCCGCACCAGCTCCACTGACTGCGGCGTGTCAGAGGCTCGGAGGCGTCCAGAAGCAGGAACTTGTCTGGCAGGATGCACTGGCTGAGTTCGAGGCATCACACTGAAAATAAGAGATGCGTTTGCCTCACTAGACGTCCCGGGATGGGTTGGCCAGCGTCGATTACAAACCCAGGCTCTGTCTCTGATAAACTAGAGTACTAAATCTCACAAAATTCACTTCCTTAGGGTTCAAAGACAGAACCCAGGCCCTGAGATACCGTGAGGTTCAGTTTCCCAGCCAGCTAATCTTTCTGAAGAGTCATGGACCTTGGGCTGCTAAAGCTGGAACAGGAAGGGCCCAAGATCCGCATTAATTCTATTCCAAATCCTGTTAGAAGGCGATTAGTTTTCTTGACACGCATCTGCCACCTGGTCACTAGAAAGAAGCTGAAAAATGGTAGGAGAAAAAGAAGGAAAAGAAAAACTAAATCAATAATATAAATATCTTCAAGTCGTTACTAACACATGGAAAATCAGTTTTTTTGAAAATGTAATAACAAGCAAAAACAAAAAAATCAAAGTAGGATGCATTAAAAAACAGAGCACGAGGACATCATTTTACTCCACCCAAACAAATCTTTAGAGCTCTAGGTTCAGACTGAGTCTCCATATTTTGAGAAGGATATAGAGAAACAAGTCAGGCTTGGGGAAGAGTAACAAAGATGTTAAAAGATATGAATATAGGTCTTCTGAGTGATGGTCATGGTGTGGTTTGCCTTAAGGAACAGAAGGCTGTGGGACGACTAGGTTAATCAATTGTTCTCCATTTCTTTGGAGGACCAGAAATTAAGGACTGCCTCATTGTTGAAAACATGTTTGAAGAGACTGCTGAAGGTAGTGGAATTTCCATCTCTGGCTGCCTCACCTATTCAGCATAAAAAAGGGGCACTTTTCCATTGGTCCATGCAAACCTTCGTAGACGTTAAGTCAGAGTTCTAGTCCTACCAATGCCACTACCTGGCTCTGTGGCCTTAGGTTAGTCATTAAACCTCAATGTCCCCAACTGTAAAATAGAAAGGAAGGAGGATGGCTTCTCTGGCCTCTTACAGCTCACACACGACTGCAACAAAAACCTCACTTTATCAGAAGCCAGCCCTTCCTTTCCCCCATGACTCAAGAAAAGGGGATGTAGCATAGCAAGGTGCTAGAATGGTTTCCTCTGTTTCCTTCCCCTAGTCAACCCCGTAGTTCCTTTGACTTTCTTTTCCTTTGCTGTAGGAGAAAAAAAAGATAGTGAGAGAAGTGGAAGAAGGGAACAAGAGAGGACATGAATGCATGACAGAAGAAATATTCCCTGACCCGAGAAAAGTGGGATCAGAGCAGAGACTGCCAAAACAGAGTGGTTTACTACTTTCCTTACCCTACCTTAAGCTCTGCCTGCTTCCTATGTTTCAGCTGAGGTAGTAAAGGTAGTAATTTCTTTCTGTCTTCATGATAGTATAGTCATTGCCGCTTGTTGAGTGATTACACTGAGCCCAGACAGCAGGTTCCAGTTTATTCATCTTCAATAGCCAAGCCCTTGTCACAGTGCTGGACCCCATCCCCACAATCAACTCATGAGGAAGTGATGGAAGAAATGGGAGAATGGCAGAGGTACAGCATAACCAGGGGAAGATATATAATTTTGTGATTTTTAAATTAAAAGGTCTGTATTAGACTTCAGTATCCACTGTCTTCATTTTTACTTTATGTGAAATAAAGATTGATTTTAATATGTATTAAAAGGAGGTTCTAGTAATGACTTGCACGTTACTTTAGATATATTATGATATAGTTGACCATACTGGCCTTACTGAGCTCTGTGTTCTCAGACTTTCTCAATGTCTTTTTTTTTTATTCTTTCTTTTTCATTTTCACCTTTCTTTAGTCTTTTTTCAGGGAACCTGCATTCTTGAAGTTTGTTATATTTATGTTCAGTGACACAAAATCTGGCACATAGTGGTTTCTAAAACCTCATCTGTTAGATCTACATTGCAGATTCTACAAGCATTTAATCTGCTAACCCCAGGCTCAAGCATAGGCTAGTCACATGGCACACACCTGGCCAATACTTCTTGATTGATTAATAGATTTTCTACCTTAGTAATATTGCAATGATTTATAACTCTGAGTGAGGGATTTGCTAGAGGACAAAGAAGTACAGTGCTAACATTATTGTTTATAATGGTTTTTCTTTTTGTTTGATTTATTTTAACCATCTCTTGCCCCAAGATGGAGAAACCTTGCTTGAAGTAGTAAATATGTGATGGAGAGACCTGTTATCATTCTCTTCCCTGAGTACTCTCTGAATGTTTCCAAACTGATAAACATTCTGCTCTTGTGTGGGAATTTGAGCTGCTTTCCAAATCAGAGTCTCAGAGGCGCCTGTCTGGAATGTCCCCACCGTGCCAGGGTAAGAAGAAATCTTCCTCCGACAAGCATTTCTGGTTGCTTGGACACCCACTTGATACCTTTAATCACTTGACCTATCTTTCTCTGCTGCTCTCAGTTAGTTCAGTTTGTAAGTCAGAGGTAGGAATTTCTGATTTAGTCCTACCAGAAAAACACTTTGTGGGAAATTCTTGAAGGACAAATTATGTTTACATTATTTTTAATGAAACTGCACAGGATGGTGCACTATCAGATATCATAGTAACCAACTCTCACAGGAGTGAGTGCGTTGGTGTAGTTAGAAGCACAGCTTTTATACACAGGCAACCTTTGGGTTGGTTCAAGTCTGAGCTTTGCTGTCTTCTAGCTATGACCCAGTTTACTTTATGGAGCACTTCATCACACACAGCTGAAGTGACAGCCCAGCTGACACACCTGTTCAAAGTTTATGTAGTGACTCTGTACATGACACTTTACAAAGCACTTTCACATACATTGTTTTATTCATTTTATTCAACAACCGATGAGGTAGGCTGGACAAATACTATTTCTGTTTTACAAGGAAAAAAATCTAAACATCAGTATGTAAACTGCCCAAGTTAGCAGAGGAAATTGAAACCTGCATTTTTCTACCTCAAATTCTGCCAGTCTATTATGTTCTGCAAATCTAGCAAAACACATAACTTCTAAGAGGTGGCAACTTGTGATAATAACTAATCACAGGAATTCTGGGGCCAACTTGTCCGCGTGCAACACTCAGCTCTGCCACCTACTGGCTGTGCCTTCGTCAAGTAACTTAACCCCTCAGTGTGTCAGTGTCCTTGTATAAAAAATTAGGAAAAAGGGTAATGATATTTTCCTCCCACAATTCTTATGAATATTAAGGTTAATATACATAAAATACCTAGTGCCTAGTCATGGTTATGCACCATGCAAATATTGTGATTGTTATCATTACGTATTTTTAATTAGATTTTATTGATTATGCTATTATAGTTGTCCCAATTTTTCCCACTTTACCCTACTCCATCCAGCACACCCCACTCCCTCAGGCAATCCCCACAAAGGTCATACATATAAGTTCATGTGCATGAGTCATGGCTATAAGTTCTTTGGCTACTCCTTTTCCTATTTGTACTTTACACCCCCATGTCTATTCTGTAACTGCCTATTTGTATTTCTTTTTCTTAAATATATTTTATTGATTATGCTATCACAGTTGTTCCATTTTTTCTCTCTCCTTTATTCCCCTCCACCTTGCACACCTCCTCCCACCATCATTCCCCTACCTTAGTTCATGTCCATGGGTTGTACATATAAGTTCTTTGGATTCTCCATCTCCCATACTATTCTTAACCTCCCCTGTCTATTTTGAATCTACCATTTATCCTTCTTATTACCTGTACCTTTTCCCCATTCTTCTGTCTCCCCCTCTGCACTGGTAAACCTCCATGGGATCTCCATTTCTGTGAATCTGTTCCTGTTCTAGTTGTTTGCTTAGTTCATTTTTGTTTTTGTGGTTTATTTTTAGGTTAAGTTGTTGGTATTTGTGATTTTGTTGTCATTCTACTGTTCATTGTTTCAATCTTGTTCTTTTTCTTAGATAAGTTCCTTTAACATTTGATATAATAAGGACTTAGTGATGATATACTCCTTTAACTTGATCTTACCTGTGAAGCACTTTATCTGCCCTTCCATCCTGAATGATAGCTCTGCTGGTTAGAGTAATCTGGGATGTAGGTCCTTGCTTTTCATCACTTTGAATATTTCTTGCCAGTCCTCTCTTGCCTGCAAAGTTTCTTTTGAGAAATCAGCTGACAGTCTTATGGGAACTCCCCTGTAGGTAACTGCTTTTCTCTCGCTTCTTTTAAGATTCTCTCTTTATCTTTAATCTTTGGCATTTTAATCATGATGTGTCTTAGAATGGGCCTCTTTGTGTCCATCTTGTTTGAGACTCTGTGTTTCCAGGACTTGCAAGTCTATTTCCTTCACCAATTAGGGAAGATGTTTTTTATCATTTTTTCAAGCAGATTTCCAATTTCTTCCTCTTTCTCTTCTCTTTCTGGTACCCCTATAACATGAATCTTTGTAATGCTTGAAGATATCCCAGAAGCTCCTTATACTATCCTTATTTTTTTTTATTTTTTTATAAGATGTTTATTTATTTATTTTTAGAGATGGGAAGGGAGGGAGAAAGAGAGAGAGAGAAACATCAATGTGTGTCTGCCTCTCACGTGTCCCCCACTGGGGATGTGGCCTGCAACCCAGGCATGTGCCCTGACTAGGAATTGAACCTGTGATGCTTTGTTTCACAGCCCATGCTCAATTCACTGAGCTATGCCAGCCAGGGCATACTATCCTTATTTTTTTGGATTCTTTTTTCTTCTTGTTGTTCTGATTGGTTGTTTTTTGCTTCCTTATGTTTCGAATCATTGATCTGATACTTGGCTTCATCCACTCTTTTGATTCCCTGTAAATTGTTCTTTATTTCAATTAGAGTATCATTCATTTCTTTTTTTAAAAGATTTTATTTATTTATTTTTAGAGTAAGAAGGGAGGGAGATATATATATATAGAGAGAGAAACATCAATGTGCGGTTGCTGGGGGTCATGGCCTGCAACCCAGGCATGTACCCTGATTGGGAATCAAACCTGTGACACTATAATTCACAGCCCGCGCTCAATCCACTGAGCTGCACAAGCCAGGGCCAAAATATCCCTCCTGAAATTTTATCCACCACATGTGGGTGTGGGAAATATCCACACCTCAGCATCTTCTTCCCCCCTACCAGTTTGGCTGTATATAGTTTCTTTAATTCTTTGGTTGTTGAACTTGCATTCAACTCGATTTCTGATGGTTCTGAGTGATGGTTGTTCTATAGTTTAGTTGTAATTTTGATGTGGTTGTGCAAAGAGACAATCTGTGTTTACCTATGCAACCATTTATATTATTGAAAGCCTCATTTCTTTAGAGAATGATATTCAACTTCTAAACTCACTGAAGCTACAACACCCCACAAAACTTTGAAGAAAAAAGAATATGCTGGCATTGCTCTGAAATTATGAAATAGGGTAGGGCACCTTTGCAAATCAGTACAATAAAATCATCAGCCAATCAAATTAATTTTTGCTAGCAGTAGTAAGATGAGAGAAATTGGCATTCCCTATTATTAGATAGAATTGATTACTACCATATATCTTGTATATGATATGATGACTACAGAATTCATCCACTAAATCATAATAACTCTTGGAGTTCTGGCCAAGATGGAGGCATAGGTAGAAACCTTTCACTTCCTTGCATAACCAAAAGGAGGATAACAACCAATCTAAAATCAATAAACAACCGGAAGTGCCAGAAAATCAAACTGCATGGAGCTCTGAGAACCAAGGAATTAAAGAAACAGTCAACCAGAACAAATGGACCAGTAAGAGACTGCAGTGAGGCAGCGGACCAGGTGGGCAGGGCTGGCTAAATGGGAAACTGAGACTCAGAACTGACTGTGGACTACGTTGCCAGGGTTGGAGGAACTCCCAGTCTCATATGAGAGTTTGTTGGAAAGTGGGCTAGCGATGAGCAGGTGAGCTGCCTTGTTCCCTCACTGGCCCCTCCCCTACAGGCAGCACTGCAGTGAAGCAAGGAGGGTTGCCCTGCTCTGGTGAATACCTAAGGCCCTACCACTTTAGAATTTAATAGGTGCCCCTAGACAAGGAAATGTGGCCCAAATGAGAGAACAGAGCAAAGCTTCAGAAAGAGAGATAGGTGATGAGGGGATAGCCAGCCTATCTGATGGAGAATTTAAAGCCTTGGTAATCAAAATGCTCACAGAACTGATTGAGCTTGGTTGAAAAATGAAAACACAAATGCAAGATACCCAAAATGAAATAAAGCAAAATATTAAGGGAACCAACAGTGACAGGAAGGAAACCAAGACTCAAACCAATGATTTGGAACAAAAGGAAGAAATAAACATCCAACTGGAACAGAATGAAGAAACAAGAATTCAAAAAAAATGAAGAGAGGCTGAGGAATCTCTTGGGCAACCTGAAACATTTCCATATCCAAATTATAGGGGTTCCAGGAGAAGAACAACAGCAAGAAATTGAAAACTTATTTGAACAAATAATGAAGAAAAACTTCCCCAATCTGGTGAAGGAAATAGACTTCCAGGAAGTCCAGGAAGCCCAGAGAGTCCCAAAGAAGTTAGACCCAAAGAGGAATACACCAAGGCACATCATCATTAAGCTACCCAAGATTAAAAATAATGAGAGAATCTCAAATGCAGCAAGAGGAAAGGAGAGAGTTACCTACAAAGGAATGCCCATAAGGCTATCAGTTGATTTCTCAAAAGAAACCTTAGAGGTGACTAGGGGCTGGAAAGAAGTATTCAAAGTCATAAAAGGCAAGGACCTACATCCAAGATTGCTCTGTCCAACAAAGCTTTCATTTATAATGGAAAGGCAGATGAAGTGCTTCCCAGATAAGGTCAAGTTAAAGGAGTTCATCATCACCAAGCCCTTGTTATATGAAATTTTACAGGGACTTATCTAAGAAAATGAAGATAAAAATATGAACAGTAAAATGACAACAAACTCACAACTATCAACAAATGAACCTAAAAAAAACACATGCAACAAAAACAAAAACTAAGCAAACAACTAGAACAGGAACAGAATCAGAGAAATGGACATCACATGGAGGGTTTTCAGTGGGGAGGGGGAAGGGAGGAATTGGGGGAAAAGGTACAGGGAAGAAGAAGCATAATTGGTAGGCATAAAATAGATGGGGAAGAGATAAAAAACGGTATAGGCAACAGAGAACTCAAAGAACTTATATGTACAACCCATGGACTAAGCGGGAGATTCTGGAGGGTTGGGGAGTGCAGTGCAGGGAGGGTGAAGGGGGAGAAATTGGGAAAACTGTAATAGCATAATCAATAAAATATACTAAAATCATAGTAATTCTTAGCAAACTGTATTTTGGTGATTTAGTTCCTTTGTAAAATAGGCAGTTTTGTCCTTCTATGACTTTATAAATTATGTTCTAAAAATGGGTATATGTGTGCTTTTGGTACTGAGTGATCAACTATTTTGTTAATGTTAAACAAAGCTGGACTTATATCTGTTTGGAGGTGGTCATTTAGAGAAATGGAAGAGACTGGTGACTGTCCTTAGAAGCACTGAATCACTATTTGCTTCAAATTATATCAGTTATCTCTGATCAACAAACAGCTGAAATCCAGAGATATCAGTCAAAGTTCTTGGATACAAATCTGTCTGACGTAGGCAGACAGGAATTTATTCAAAGATTGATAAGAAGGTCACAGAACTCTTGAGAAAGCTGTAGTACCCAGCATGGAAAACTGTTAGAAACCCATAACCATGGTGAAAGTCATCACTCAAACCAGCCAACTGAGGCCACCATTGCCAGACCAACTGGGGACAGGCCACCACAGCTTGCACCATCACTGTGGGGATACAAGCCACTGCATGCCACATTTGCCATTGCAGACCCTTTTCCACTGAAGTTTTTCTTCACAAACTCTTGTTTTCTTATACTCTAACAATAGGAATAGTTTGCTTATAAGATGCAATACAGCCATAGAAACCTCTTTTGAAAAAATTCTTACTGATTAGAAAAATAAAAGCTATAGTTCATGTCTGTTGGAAGATACAACAAATACATATTTCTTCTATCATAGACCCCGTTTTTATTCACAGTTTAACCTCTCTGAAATCATAGTGTATCTTACTATGTGATAAGAAACATTGTCATCCCTGACCAATGTGGCTCAATTGGTGGAGTGTCAGCCTGTGAACTGAAAGGTCACTGGTTTAATTCCTGGTCAGGGTACATGCCTAGGCTATAGGTTCAGTGTTCCATCAGGGCATGTGCAAGAGGCAACCAATTGATGTTTATTTCGCACATTGATGTTTCTCTCCCTCTCTTTCTCTCTGCCTTCCCCTCACTAAAGATAAATAAATAAATATTTAAAAATAAACATTGTCATATTTTACCTGGCCATTTTATTTTTGTTAGCAGTACATATAATTATGGTACATTTTTAAAATATAGTTTATTGAGTATGCTATTACTCAATAATTCCCCTTCTTCACTCCCATTTCCCCTTCTTCACTCCCCTTCACCCTGCACAACCTCTCCCACCCACATTCCCCGACTTCAGTTCATGTCCGTGTGTCATAAGTTCTTTAGCTTCCACATTTCCCATACTATTCTTGCCTCCCCCTGTCTATTTTATACCTACCGTCTATGCTACTTATTCTCCATAATTTTTCCACCTCTCTCCTCCTCCCACTCCCCTGTTGCTAACCCTCCATATGATCTCCATTTCTGTGGTTCTTTTTTTTTTTTTTTTAGGTGTGGTTGTTAATAATTGTGAGCTTGCTGTCATTTTACTGTACATGTTTTTATCTTCTTTTTCTTAGGTAAATCCCTTTAACATTTCATTAAATAAAGACTTGGTGATGATGAACTCCTTTAACTTGACCTTATCTGAGAAGCGCTTTATCTGCCCTTCCATCCTAAATGAAAGCTTTGCTGGATAGAGCAATCTTGGATGTAGGTCCTTGCCTTTCATGACCTGGAATGCTTCTTTCCAGCCCCTTCTTGCCTGAAAGGTCTCTTTTGAGAAATCAGCTGACAGTCTGATGGGAACTCCTTTGTAGGTGACTGTCTCCTTATCTCTTGCTGCTTCTATGATTCTCTCCTTCATTTTTACCTTGGCTAATGTAATTATAATGTGCCTTGGCGTGTTCCTCCTTGGGTCCAACTTCTTTGGGACTCTCTGAGCTTCCTGAACTTCCTGGAAGTCTATTTCCTTAGCCAGATTGGGGAAGTTCTCCTTATTATTTGTTCAAATAAGTTTTCCACTTGTTGCTCTTCCTCTTCTCCTTCTGATACCCCTATAATTTGGATGTTTGAACGTTTAAAGATGTGCTGGAGGTTCCTAAGCATCTCCTCATTTTTTTTTGAATTCTTATTTATTCCTTCTTTTTTGGTTGTATGTTTCTTTCTTCCTTCTCTTCCACTCCATTGATGTGAGACCCAGCTTTCATTCCATCACTATTGGTTCCCTGTGCATTTTTCTTCATTTCACTTATTGTAGCCTTCATTTTTTCATCTAACTTGCGACCATATTCAACCAACTCTGTGAGCATCCTGATCACTAGTGCTTTAAACTGTGCATCTGAGAGGCTGGCTATCCCTCGGTTGCTTAAAAGTACAGAGTGGGGAAATTTTAATTCTGTTTGAGCCATCTCCCCCTGCCCCCACCTTTGGTCTGGTCATGCCTGTTGTGTATGAGGGGCGGAGCCTTAGGTGTTCACCAGGGCAGGGCACTCCAGTCTCTGCGTTGTGATACTGTATGTGGGGGCAGGGTCCAAGAGGGAACAATGGTGCTTGCTCTGCTCTCCATTGGACCTCAGTCCCTTCCACTGCTTCCCTTGAGCAAACTGGGTCCCACTGGTGCCAGTTCCCATGTGGATGGACTTGTGCACCCCGTGGGACTTTCCAAGGACCTCTCCTGTGAGGCTAGGAGTCTCTCCCTGCACCTCAACCCCCACAGGCATTTTCAATCAGTGCCCCAAGGCTCTGTTTCCCAGTGCTGGGATCCTGGGTTGCCCACAGTGCCTTGCTTCACAATTGCCACCTCGCTGGGTCTGCTGGTTGCCGCCCCTAGACCAGGGTCTGCCAGCTGCCACTTGCATGCTCAGGGTCCACCTGCTGCGGTCTTCTGTGCCCCGATGCCTTACACACCTGGTTCCAATGTTCTCTGCTGTCTGTGCAGTGATCCACACCTGGCTGCCTGACTCCGCCCTTCCTACCGATCTGGATGAACACATCTGTTTTAACTTCTTGGTTGTCCAACTTCCATTCAGATAAATTTTCTGTCAGTTCTGGTTGTTATTCTGTTTCTAAATTGTTGTTGTCCCTATCTTGGTTGTGCAAGGAGGCACAGTGCATCCACCTATGCCTCCATCTTGGCAGGAAGTTGATGGCACATTTTTAAAATGATGGCTTAATTGAGTCAGTGTAGTATAGCACTTTAAGGATTGACTGTTGTTGGTTAGCTTCCTAAGATCACATGTCTTAGATTTTTTCAGGCGGTCCCAATTACATGTATTTTTCTTCCTTTTAGTAAAGCGATTAGTGACCTTTCTATTAAATATACAGCCATATATGTACGTGACTGTACCAGACTGAGTTCACATCATCTTTTTTCTGACTTGACAATTCAAGTGAGTTCAGTGACACAAGATGAGAAATGGTACCAATTGTTTCTGCTGAGAATCTGTACTATTTGGATATATTCCCAGAAGAGGGATCAGAGGGTCATATGGTAACTCTACTGTCAATGTTTTGAGGAGCCGCCATGCTGTTTCTTCCACAGTGGCTGTAGCAGTTTACATCCCTACCAGCAGTAGATAAAGGTTCCCTGAATCTGTCCCATTTGAACTCACCTGAAGATGTTTATAAACCAGACTTCCTGAGTACTTTGATACTATGGGCAACAGGAGACGGGATGTCCACACTCCCCAGGAAATGGAGTATGAAGCCGTACTAACACTGAAGGAAATTTTGTTTATACTGTAATATGAGTCTAGGTGTTTCATCTGGTATCACACTGAATTTGAGTATTCATTGGCTAAACCTCTATCCAGTTGAAAATTAGTGTCAATTCTGTGGTTTTCAAGTGTATTTAAATAAAATAAATAACTATGAACAGTACCCCCCCCAAAAAATCCTCTCTTGTTTAGTATTAAATGTCTGGTGTATGTTTTGAGGTAACCTACTTGTCTACTGGCTTACCCACTCTCTCACTTTCTATAGTACTGTACTAACTTCAGGCCATTTTCTTGTCTGTAAAATTATTAAAGATATCTGATCAGAAACAAATGTAATTGCAATTGAGTTAGATAGAGTATTATGTGCTCATGTGTGATTTTTCTAATTCAGGCATCTTTTACTCTGGTAGGTTTAATATCTTTATACATTTTGATAGTAAAGAGTACCTACTGTATGTCAGCACCTTGGAATTGCTGTAGAGTTTATACCTGTTAACAAATCCAAAAGAGAAATAAATTCGTGGTCATTAATTTATTCAGCCCACAAATATTTACTTTGAATCTGACTAGAAATACCCCTGGGAAGAATGGTAGCTAATCTTTATTTGCATCATTCACTGTTCCAAGTGCTTTACATGTCAGTCATTTAACTCTCACAGCATTCTTGTGAATAGATAGTTCAGTAATCATCACCCATTTTACAAATGGGTAATCTGAAAATCACACCTGGATAGGCAAGGAAAGGTTGAATAACTCACCCATGGTCACATTTGTAAAAAGTGCCAGTGATGGGATGAAACTCAGGCAGTTGGTGTTAAAGCCCAACTCTCTTAACAGTGATCAAAACAGGCATGGTTCCTGCTCTTATAGAGCTCATGGTATTTTCAGATGTTATTTTCTTTAACATATATATGCTATGTGCCAAATCTAACATTGATTAAAAAAAGGCAAATATACCCAGTAACTTTCAAAGCACATGAATATATGTTTGCAAGCATTTATTTTTCATCTCATTATGGAGAAGTAATGTTTTAAAAAACAGATATTCATAAAAATACTCAGCAAATATAGTCTAGTCTAACATGTTTACACTTGATTATGCCTATTTATAAAATATGAACAAAAATCTAAAAAGATATTGGAATACAAATCAATTTGAGCTTTTATGAAACTGTTCTTACAGTTGCAGAACCTTTGCAAAAAAAAACATTTTACAAATATCTGTGAGTTAAAAGCTTAAGGTAATTTACTAAATCATAACTTATCACTTACCCACTTGTTTTCCATGCTAAGGATTCTTAGAATTCATATCTCTACTTTTCAGAAACCCACTTATTCCAAAGCAACTGAACTGGTGGACTGAATGCCTGTCTGGATGTGTCATACAGCATAACTACTTGGTTATTTGTCTACACAGAAGAATTCATTTCATCCCTTTCAGAATAACCATCTTAGTCAGATGCCCCTGTACATTTTGTATCAAGACCTTTTAAAGTAGTTTTCCTGTTTTTTATTTATAGGTAAATTTAGGCTTTGTCTCATTCCATTTACTCTTTTTAAATAAAATATTCTCTATTTCATAATAAGTCCAACAGGGTTTTTTAATTTTGTTTTCATTCTGTATTTTCTGACTGCCTAATTCTAAAATGTACTTTGCATGTATTCTATGTACCAATCCAAACTGAATATCAGGAAAGCAAAATTTGTCCAAATAGACAATGCATATGAGTACACCCACATGCACACACTCACAAATATTGCCTTATAAGTGAATTATTTATGGCATTACTTTATTACTATTTTACTATTATTTATTTGACATTCAATATTATATTAGTTTCATGGTGGTTAGACAATTATGTAATTTACAAGGTGATCCCCCTGATAATTCTAGCACCTGCCTGACACCATATATAGTTTTTACAATATTGTTGACTATATTCCCTATTCTGTACTTTCTATCCCTGTGGCTATTTTGTAACTAGCAATTTGTGCTTCTTAATCTCTTCACCTTTTTCACCCAGTTGTCTACCCCTCCTCCCATCTGGAAACCATCAGTTTGTTCTCTGTGTCTATGAGTCTGTTTCAACCTTGTTTGTTCATTTATTTTGTTCTTTAGATGGCATGTATAAGTTAAATCATACAGTATTTGTCTTTATCTGTCTCACTTATTCACATAGCATGGTACTCTTTAGGTCCATCCATGTTGTCACAAATAGTAAGATTTTATTCCTTTTTATGGCCGAGTAATATATATTATATGTATGTACCACATCTTCTTTCTCTACTTATCTACTAATGGACACTTGGGTTGCTTCCATATCTTGGCTATTGCAAATAACACTGCAATGAACACAGGGGTGCATATATCTTTTCAAATTAATGTTTTGCATTTCTTCAGGTATATGCCCAGAAGTGGAATCACTGGGTCATTAGGCAGTTCCATTTTTAGTGTTTTGAGGAACACCTGTGCTGTTTTCCACAGTGGCCCCTCTAATCTTTGTTCCTCTCAACAGTGCATGAGAATTCCTGTTCTGCCACATCTTCACAACATCTGTTGCTTGTTCATTTATTGATGATAATCATTCTAATAGGTATGAGATGATATCTCATTGTTGTTTTAATTTGTATTACTCTGATGGCTAACAATGTTGAGCATCTTTTCATGCCCATTGGCCATCTGTGAGTGCTCTCTGGAGAAATATCTGTGTGGGTCCTCTGCCCATTTTTAAGTAATAATATTACTTTAAAGACTAATTTCTTTCTGGCTTACTTAAAATCATGTTCTAAATATGAATTCTTTAAAGAAAGTATCTATTTTCTTACCTCAGTCTGTCTGACCTCAGCAGAATAAAACTTGCCCTGTCTGGCCATCATGATCAGTGTGTAGCAGTCAATTGTGGAGCTGGTGGAGGGCGGGGATCGGGAGACTGTGAAGTGGGAAGAAGAGGTGACCTGACAATTTCAGCCATTTGGGGTGTTTGAAGTCATACAGCTGGCTGTGGAGAGTCCACATCATCTGGTGATTAGGACCCTGGGCTTCCCTGTCTGGCTGCCTTGGTTTGTGTGGCTTGGGTGAGCTATTTATCCCCATAATTCCATTTCCTCCTCTAAAATGGAATGAATAATGCTATAAATCTCATAGAGTTGTTGTGAAATTTATAAAATAATACTTTCTATTAATATTCTTCTAGTATTTAAGACTTGTTACTATTCTCACTAGCAATTTTATTCAAGCATTCCAGTTATGAATATCATTGGCTCCTCTGGGCAGAAAAAGAATGTGTCATTTTAATTATAGGTAGTAAGATATTACCACTTAAATGTGTAATTCCTGTTTTCACGGGCAGCCTACAATACTGCAAGTAACTTGCTGCTCTGAAAAAATCCTTAAGCACAAACAGCATCTCTTTCCAGGAGCAAGCTAAAAGCAGATAGTGATAGCCTAACTTCTCCCACCTCATTTCCATATGTTCACTGGCAAAACTTTTCTTTGTTTTCTTCTTCTTGAACATTGCAATTCAAAGAGAAAGACTGAGCCCAGAGTATCAGCTTTCTGTGTAAAGGAAAAACAAAAGTAAGAGTTGTAGGGTTCTGGAGTTCAAACTTTCACTACCCTGCTGTCTTTTTTCAGACACACCCAGAAACAATCCTAAAGATCCTTATCTAAACCAAGAATCAAACTCTACCAATCAGCAGACTTAGGGTAATTTATTCAGTGTTGTTAGGATGGTTACTTTGATTTTTTTTTTTCTGGCCAATACTGAAGTGAATTTTGTGGGGTTTTGGTTAGTTTATTTATTACCTCTTACCCTTCATAATGGTTATTTTTTTCCCCAGGATTTGGACTTCTTTGAGATCTTGCTTTCAACTTCAAATTATTGCTGTTTTTTTTGGCATATTCCCTTTGAGTCTTTTGTGGAGATTATATATGATATACATGTACATCTCTATTCACTGCATTTTAATCTTCTCTTCCCCTTCATTTCATAGTATTTCATAAGCATGTTTCCAAGCACAATCTTAAGAATTGGAGTACATAGAATTTTTTTCTCTTAAGTCCACCTGCCTGTGAAGCAGACTCAAAAGCAGCTGGATTGATGTGGCAGTGTCAAATCTGTGGCTCAGCTATAGGGAGTCTGTTAGTATCTGTGGGACCTACTCACTCATTACTGGTTTCCCAGATTATCCAGTGACACATTGACATCCTAAATGGGCACTAGACTCACACAGCCTCAATCCTGGTTGGCTTGGCTATTCCATCCTCATTGGACCAGTCATCCATGCCTACCCACATTATTGGGTGGGAGTGTCCATTTTGTTGTGTTTGCCAGATCTTCTTAGGGCTGAAGAAAATGGAGGAAAGGTATGCCAGCCAAGTTTCTTTTTTCCTCCATAATATTAAGGCCCCACAGCTCAGAACATAATGGCCAATTATCCACACACTGCTTTGATGCAGGATGGACAACCATTCCCATCACTTATTCCAGGCTTCCTCTACTTCTTTCACACACACTACAATTCAAACCAAAGAAGGGAGGGTTTAGGGTGTTCCATCCATGTAAGAGAGGAGGGAATACCAGTAGCTAAGTGGAGTGCCACTTACTGAGAACCTACTTCGGGTCAGGCACTGCACTCAGAACTTTACCCACATTCTCTTTTAGTTCTTATGGTGACAGTTCCAGATATTGTCATTATGTAAATACACCTAGACTGAGCTTCAGAGAAGGTAAGGATAAGAGATTTGACAGAGACCTAATAGCTTGTCATCATCAAAACTAGGGTTAGAACACAGGTCTATTTCATGTTAAGGTTTTGTTCTTTCTACTATGACGATATGACTCCCAATATGTGGTGATTTTGGAGGCCTATCAAGTTAGTTTATTTCTTTAAAATCAAGAGATCTTCTTATATATTTTATTTATTTTTGAATACCACATACTAGTATGCATCTTTCTCTTTTGTTTAACAATATACCTTGGAGCTCTTTGTATATGAGGACACATCAATGAACTTCATAACTTCAATATCTGGGTAGTATTTTATTTTGCATTGCATAGTATTTGTCTGAAGTCTTAGTTGTGAACAACAAAACTTCCTCTGGTTGATTTAAACAGAAGAAAATCTGTGGAAGTTTATTGAGCTGCTTAATAAATCACCAGGACAGAACTTCTGGCCAAGATGGAGGTGTAGGTAGACATACTTCACCTCTGCACAACTATAAAAACAATCACAATTAACTTCAAAACTAAAACAACTGGAACTGCCAGAAAAGTGAAGTTTACAGAAGTTTAAAAACCAAGGAATTAAAGAAGAAACATTCACCCAGACAGGTAGGAGGGACAGAGCTGGGGAGCCAAGGTGGAGAGGACAAAGTATGGCAGTGGCAAGGCAGCAGTGGTGAGGCCGTGGCTGTTGGTGGAACAGGTGGTCCCACATTCACATGTGGCTCATTAACACTGGGAAGGGCACCTGGAGAGGGGGTGATCCCAGCCCTAGGCCAAATCGCACAGCACAGGGTTCCAGTGCCAGAAAAATAAAGCCTTATAACTTCTGGCTGTAAAAACCACTGGGGTTTGGGACATAGGAAGAAACTGCCAGTCTCTCAGGAGAGTCTGTTCAAAGGATCCACACAGTCCTAGAATGTACACAAACTCACCTACTGAGATTCAGCACCACAGCAGCACCTAGAAGGGTGCCAGTCTCATATAGATAGTGGGGAGGTGACTGGAAATGGGGTGAGAGCCGAGCAAGTGGCATTGTCCCCTCTCTGACCCTTTACCTACATCCAGCACCACCACATGGCTAAGTGGGTTGCCCCACCCTGGCAAACACCTAAGTGGGTTGCTCCACCCCTTACAATGCAACAGGTGTGACAAGAGAGGGAGTTAAAGCAGCTCTACCTAGTACACAGAAACAAACACAGGGAGGCTGACAATTTGAAGAGACAAAGAAGTATAGTCCAAATGAAAGAATAGAAGAGAACCCCAGAAAAAGGACTAAGTGAAGTGGAGATAGCTAACCTATCAGATGTAGAGTTCAAAACACTGGTAATAAGGATACTCAGAGAACTTGTTGAGTATAGCAAATGTATAAGGAAAGAAATGAAGACTACACTAAGCAAAATAAAGAAAAATCCAGAGAGAACCAATAGTGAAGGGAAGGAAGCTAGCATGCAAATTAATTATTTGGAACATAAGGCAGAAATAAACAGTCAACTACTACAGAATGAAGAAATAAGAATTCCAAAAAAAAATGAGGAGAGAATAAGAAGACTCTGGGATATCTCCAAATGCACCAATATCTGATTTGTAGGGATGCCAGAAGGAGAAGAGGAAGAACAAGAATTCAAAAACTTATTTGAAAAGATAATGAAAAAAAACTTCCCTATTTTGGTGAAGGAAATAGACATACGCGTCCAGCAAGCACAGGGAGTCCCAAACAAGTTGGACTCAAAGAGGACCACACCAAGACACATCATAATTAAAATTCCAAAAATAAAAGATAAAGAGTGAATCTTAAAAGCGGCAAGAAAAAAGGAGACAGTTACCTACAAAGGAGTGCCCATAAGGCTATCAACTGATTTCTCAAAAGAAACTTTACAGGCAAGATGGGGCTGAAAAGAAGTATTTAAAGTCATGAAAGGCAAGGACCTATATCCAAGATTACTCTATCTAGCAAAGCTATCATTTAGAATGGAAGGGCAGATAAAGCTTCCCAGACAAGGTAAAGGTACAGGAGTTCATCATCACCAAGACTTTGTTATATGAAATGTTAAAGGGACTTCTTTAAGAAAAAGAAGATGAAAAATATGAACAGTAAAATGACAAAAAAACTCACAACTATCAATTGAATCTAAAAAACAAAAAGAAACTAAGCAAACAACTAGAACAGGGACAGAATCACAGAAGTGGAGATCACATGGAGGGCTATCAACAGGGGTGAGGGGTAAGGGGGAAATGGGGGAAAAGGTACATGGATTAAGAAACAAAATTGGTAGGTTCAGAATAGACAGGGGGATGTTAAGAATAGTACAGGAAATGGAGAAGGGAAAGAACTTATATGTGCAACTCAAAGACATGAACTAAGGGGGGGATGGCTGGAGGGAAGGGAGGTACCAGGTGGAGGGGGCCAAAGGGAAAAATTGGGACAACTGTTATAGCATAATCAATAAAATATAGTCTAGAAAAATTTAAAAAAATGAATCACCAGGACAATCCAAGAGCCAGTCTCTGAAGCTCTGCAGCCAGCAACAGCACTCCTAAAAAGCTGTTCAGAATGCCTGTGCATACCAGGCTTTGCACACCAGTGGACTCCATCTCTGCATGATCAAGGGGAGGCTCCAGAATATCAATATCCTCTCTTTGTTTTCCTCTCAATTTGATCAGTTTCTCCAGGCAGAAATTCTCCAATCTTCTTATTGGTTTAAGTCTTCCTCTCCTGTTGTGGAAGCCATGTGGAGGTTGGTGGTGGAGGGGAGCAGGTTTGGAAGTCTCGCTTTTGAGGATGAAGATTTCCATATTTGTTATCAGTTCAGTCCCTTGCTACAGCTGTGTCTAATGTCTCTAAGTCCATGGACTCTATGGTCCAAAGAGATACAACCTGCCTTCTGCCAGAGTGGGGAATGGTACTAGCCTGGTTCCACAGAGCATGGGGGTTTTGATGTTTATAATTATGTTTGCTTTTCATATGGAATCTCAATTAATCCTCCAGTTTTTAGCCCCACTTCTAATATCTTCCCCTGCAGATGGTCCTGGTGCTTCCATGCCTTTTCAGTGGCAAGGATAAGAGCTGGAAGGTGCCTAGCTGCCTTGTAATGAGAAATACCTTATTTTTATTGGCTTTTCTCTCTGCCATGAATTCAATTTCAGCTTTCTCTGATCTGCTACAATTATTTATCTATCTCCCTTCTAGCTTCCAAAATTTTGTTGGCATTTCAGCTACTGTCTTTTCATCTAAATTTTCTTTCTTTCTTTTTGTTTTTTAATCTCCTGTTTTCTTTATTATTTTGGCTATATATCTTTTTGATTCCCTTACTGTAGTTTTAATGGAGTCCGGTAGGTTGGTGATAAACATGTGTTAAAATACCATGTTTAAAGGGAGATCCCTATTGCAATATGACCTAAAATAATATTTATCAAAAAGAAGATTTCCAGCTCTGCCCACCTTTAGCAAGTGATATTGTTGTTAATGTTCCTAAGCATATTATATGAAGTTACTTAGCTAGTCCCTGAGGAAGCTAAAGTCATTGACTTCATTCCAGGACTGTTGGCCAAGCCATGCCTTATAATAGCTCGATTGTGTGATAAACAAGAACCCTGTCTGTAAAGAGATGTCCTGATGTCAAACAAAGTATGGTGATAAAAACATGGGCTTTACTTCTTAAAATTTATTAGGGAGTCATAAGAAAACTTAGACACTATTTTGTAGTGTTCTTTTTTTTTCTTTTAGAATTTTTATAAATTATTCACTTTGTTGGTACAGTAGTCATGATATTTCCCAATTTTTATCAACAGATTTTATTTAGAGGACATAGAAAAAAATTAAATTTAAACATTGGGAATGAGGGAGATATTGTGGATTTAGGGGAAAACTATCCAGAAATGTTTAGATATAAAAGAAAGAAATCTAAAGGCAAAAACAGTGCAATAACTCAGGTCCAACTGATTCACACAATTAGTCTAGGTGACTGAATATGAACTGAATGTATGAAATTTCCATTTTCCACTATTATATAATTAGGAAAATGATGAAGCTTTTTGAGACCCTTTGTTACATTGCATTCTTGCTCTGCTTAGCTCAGTCTTTCTCAGCTCCTTGAAATTAACCTGGATTGATAAATGGTTTGATATTTGGTATTTGTTTCAAAATAGCCCAGTGGGACTCTGGCCTGATAGCTCACTTGGTTACAGCATCGTCCTGATATGCCAAGGGTTGCAGGTTTGATCTCCAGTCAGGGCACATACAAGAAGCCATCAATGAATGCGTAAATAAGTGAACAACAAATCGATGCTTCCTCTCTCATCAATAAATTTAAAAAAATAGTGATTGGTTTTAAAAAGAGCCCAGTGGAGTGAGTAGAGGGAATTGAGTAACAAGACTGGGTATGTGTTGCCCTGGCTTGTGTGGCTCAATGGATTGAGCACCGGCCTGTGAACTAAAATGTCACAAGTTCAATTCTCAGTCAGGGCACATGCCTGGGTTTCGGGTCAAGTCCCCAGTTGGGGGTATGAATTGAGTGGAAAATACAGAGAGTTCTCATATATACCTTGTCTCCCCTGTTCCATCCTCAGAGAGCCTCACCCATTACTAACATCCTACAACAGAGTGGTACATTTTTTACATTGACAGATTATTACCACCCAAAGTTTATAGTTTACACTAGGGTTCACTCTTGGTGTACATTGTATGGGTTTGGGCAAATGTATAATGACATGATCCACCATTATAATGTTATACAGAATAATTTCACTGCCCTAAACATCCTCTGTGCTCTGCCAACTTATGTCTCTCTCTAACCCACTAACCCCTGACAATCACTAATCTTTTTACCATCTCCAGACTTTTGCCTTTTCTAGAACATCATATAGTTGAAATCAGAAATCACTTTTAATATCACTACTCAAAATTAAAAACCAATATCTTCACATATAATATTTATTTATGAAAAAGTAAAAGGAGTGCAAATATAATAATTTTTTTAATTAGAAAACCCCCCATAATTCCCACAAAAGCATGAATGGGAAATATGCAATGCCTGTTGCAGAAAGTTATACCCATCTCAGCAATGATTACAAACCTACCTCCTGTTTGCCCACTTGAATCTGCTTCTCTTCATCATCCTATATGCCTCCTGATATTCTCAGATTCCTTTGATTTGGAGTCCTGCATTGGACATGCTTTTCTAGCTTGACCTTAACCTCCTTTAAGCCTCCACTTCACCTGACTGACCCAGGTAAGGTCCTTGCTCAGCTGTCCCTACAGAGGATCAGACAACAGGCTTGGAAGTAAGCCAGGCCATATACTTCCTTGCTAAGGAAGAATTCTGTTTGCTCTTTTTACATTTGCAATGGTGGATAATATAATATTAGTGAGGAGAAGTATTTTTGAATATACATTTACTTGCCTTGACTAATTTCATCCTCACAACAACCTTAAGAAGGTAAGCTTTAATATTATCTCCATTTCGTAGATGAAGACACTAGGGTAGCAGAAGTGAAGGAAATGTGTCAAGTTTACCTTCTGGTAACAGGTACATAAGCTCTGCACTGGGAATTAGGAGGCTGTGTTCTCCTTTTGCTTCTGCTGTGAACCAGTTATATGATTTGAATAAGCCTCATAAACTCTCTGAATCTGATGATCATGAGTTTGGACCAGCACAAGATTATCTTCTGGATCCTGGTCATCTCTCTGATTTTCTGTGTGATGTTCACTCAAAAGGAGACAGGCCCAGCCTTCTGTGAGGCTCTTTTGAGGTATTATTTTGAGTTAACTTTTTAGCTAAATGAAATGTGTCCAAGTACCATATATTGCTTTACTTCTTTTCTTTCCTTTTTGCATCCCCAAATGATTCCTCAAAGTATGATTTATAACTGAATGGCAGTGGCAGTTTGTTCTCACGCAATGACTTCTTTCTCTAAGACACAGAACATAATGTATAATTTATCAGGACCCTTTCCTCTTACTGCAGACATCTATCTGGAATCCACTCATCAATCATTTGGTAATTCTCCACTCTGCTTTTTCTATACTTTTGAGGCCAAGCAAAAGGCCAGACAAAACAAATTTGCACTTGATAGCCAGCTGCCAAGATAGTACCCGATCCTTGCCTCTTGGTATTTGCACTCTTCTGTAGTTCCCTTGCTCACTGTGCCAGTTGGTTTGTGTAGCCAACAGTACATGGCAGAAATCATATGGTATCACTTCCAAGATTGTGTTAAAAAGGCACTCTGCCTTCCATCTTGGTTGATCTATTTTTTTCTTGGATCATTTGCTCTGGGGGAGTCTGCTGTCATGTCAGAGCAACCCTGTGGAGAGGCCTGCCATGGAGTGAGAACTAAAGCCTCCCGCTTAGAGGCAGATCCTTCAGCCAAGCCATGCTTGAGATAGCCCCGACTGACACCTTGAGTGCCACCTCCTGAGTGACCCTGGGTTAGATCTACATGGCTAAACCACACCTAAGGTTTGGGGTAATTTGTTGAGTGGCAATAGGAAATTACTTTTACAGATGAGGAAACTGAGGTACTGACAAGTCAAGTGAGTCATCCACTAATACTCAGCAAACAAGTGGCATTATTAAGTAAATATCATAGTATATTTTCTTCTAATTTTTATATTGTTTATCAGTAGCACATATTCTTGGTTGCTTTATAATGGCATTTTTTGTTTGGGTTAATGACATAAAAAAGACTCTTGTTATACCTTTAATTTTTAAAGTTATTCATTATTCCTTAGACAATGAAGGACAGATGTGTTTTTAGTTTTCTTACAGTTTTAATTATTCTAAGAGAATAATTACATAAGATGTTTTTTAAGAAGGTGAATTTATTTATTTATTGAAGGTTTTATTTATTTTTAGAGAAGGGAAAGGGGAGAGAAAGAGAGGGAGAGAAACATCAATGTGGGGTTGCCCCTTGAGCACCCCCCTACCCTGCTGGGGACCTGGCCTACAACCCAGGCATGTGCCCTGAATGGAAATCGAACGGGTGACCCTTTGGTTTGAAGGCCAGTGCTCAATCCACAGAACCACACCAGCTAGGGCTAAAAAATAAGATAAATTTAGAATGACTTTTGTGTATCTGTATTATACATGGTGCCTCGATAGGAGGATGACCAGGTATGCTCTGTGCAGTCCTGCTTTTTGCCTGCTGTCGGCATAATTATTAATAATGCTCTTTTTCACTCTCAAAAGTAGACTATGAATTATATGTCCATTGTGGGTCGACCAAGACAACAGATTAGTAACTGCGTATGTCCTACATCAGTTTCCAGTTCAACCACAGCTACCTACTTGGCCCCTTAAGTAAGTCTTAAATCCATCTGCATTCTCAGGTCGGTTATGGCCTGATCAGGCCATCCTCAGTGAGTCTTTGTCTAAGACACTGTTAGCTGAGAATCAGGCAGTGCTCTTGGTGCCCATTCTCATGTTGGCAGAAAGAGCAAGCTTTGTAGTCAAACAGATCTGCTTTCCAACCACCTCTCCATGAGTTACCAGTTACGGGATCAGGTGGAGTTACTTAAAGCAGACTTTCCAATAGCACTTCTGCAATATTGGAAATGTTCTGTAATTTGTCACTGTCCAAAAAAAATAGCTGCTAACTTCATATGGCTATTGAGTACTTATAGTGGGACTAGGCTGAAGGAAGAACTTGATTTTTAGTTGTGTTTAATCTAAAATAAATAATCATATGTGGCTAATAGCTACTATACTGAGCAGCACAAAAAATCTTTGAGCCTTGGTTTCCTCTCTTAAAAACAGAAATAATTAAAACCACAATGAGACATCACCTTACATTTGTCAGAATGACTATTATCAATAAATCAACAAATAACAAATGCTGATGAGAGTGTGGAGCAAAGGGAACCCTCGAAAAGTGTTGGTAGGATTGTAAATTAGTGCACCCACTATGCAAAACAGTATGGAGATTCTTAAAAAAAAGTAGAGCTGCCATATGATCCAGCAATTACACTTCTAGGTATTTATCCTATGAAAACAAAAACACAGATTCAAAAAGGTATGTGTACCACTGTGATCATTGCAGCACCATTTACAGTAGTCAAGAAATGGAAGCAATCTAGATGTCCATTGATAGATGAATGAATAAAGAAGCTGTGGGGCCCTGGCTGGGTAGCTCAGTTGGTTAGAGCATCATCTTGATACTCCAAGGTTGTGGGTTTGATCCCTGGTCAGATTACATACAAGAATCAACCAATGAATACATAAATAAGTGGAACGACAAATTGATGTTTCCCCCTCTCCTTCTCTTTTCTCTCTAAGAATCAATAAATACTCATTAAGAAAGGAAGAGATGTGGTGTTTATTTAGAATGAAATGTTATTCAGCAATAATAAAAAATAAAATCTTGCCACTTGTGACAACATGCATGGATCTAGAGGTTATTATGCTAAGTGAAATAAGTCAGACAGAGAAAGACAAATACCATATAATTTCACCTCTGTGTGGGATCTAAAAATAATAAAACAAAATAATAAACAAAACAAAATAAAAACAGACACATAGATGTAGAGAACAAGCTGATGGCTGCCCAAGGGAAGGAGAGAAGGGATTTGGGAATAAAAAAGGAGAAAGGTATTTCATTGGAGGACATGAAGCAAATTTAGAGAGCTCAAAAATCATGCCCTCTGTTTTCTCAAAGATGGAGGTCATCAGGTCATCTTCAGAAAGTGAACAAATCAGAGGACAATCTGATTAAAAGAAGAAGAAAGAAATAATGATACCTACTTTCCAAAGTGTGAGAGATTTGAGAAAATGCTTCACACATAATTGACACTCAAATTATTGTTATATTTACACACTAGACTCTGATAAACCCTGTTCCCCAGTTGACCACTCTTTTACTCTATGCCCTGAGATCTCCTCCTTCTTCACTACCCCCCTATGCAATCAGTTACTATCCAATGTTACAGTATCTCCTGACAAGACATCGTGTCCTACATCTCCCTTCTGGTGCTGCCATCCTAGCCCAAGCTGCCTTCATGTCTGCTCAGTATGGACCTAAAGGGTCCCTCTGATTCTCTATTTCTCCAAATCATTCATGACACAGTAGCCTGAACCATACATTAAAAACACAGTTATTTTCATTTCCCTACTTAAACTTCTTCCACAGTTTCTCAACTGTTAATGAAGGATAAAGACCAAGATCCTCTTTGAGACCTAAAAGCTGTGGAAGACTCTGTACCCCTGCCTCTCAGCTCTCCCTCCATTTCATCCAGCCACACCATCCTCCATTCTGACCATCAAGTGCAACATGCTCCTTCATGCCTTAGGGCTTCACATCCAGTTCCTTTTGGCCAGGCTGCTCTCAGTCCTTCCTTTCTTTGCATAGTTAGCTCCTACTGACTATTAAGACCTCTCCTTAAAATTTTCTCCTTCTCAGGACAGCACAGTCTTCTGACACCCTAAATTAGCTGGAGTCAGCTGTCATTGAACCCTGCCTTGTCCCTTTAAGGCTCTTATCACATTTTGAAATTCTATATTTATTCAGGAGATCATTACTTAAACAACAGATTCCTTCTTCTTATTATAAGTTCCAGGCACAGGCACTGTTTTTTTTGTTTGTTTTGTTTGTTGAGTTTTTTGTTTGTTTGTTTTTGCTAACCATTGTATTCTTAGTGCCTAACACACTGCCTGTCTTATAGCAGATGCTTGATATACACTTATTAAATGAAGGAGTGGAGCCATGGAATGTGGTGGTTGTGTAATAGGTAAAGTAAATCCAAAGTTAGGATAGCAGCAAAACAGGACACAAAAACTAGAGAGAGCAAAGGGAGAAAGAGGGAAGGAGACTTCCAGCCAAGATGGAGGGATAGGTAGACACACTGTGCCTTCTCGCACAACCAAGATAGAGACAACAACAATTTAGAAACAGATAACAACCAGAACTGACAGAAAATTGAACTGCATGGAAGTCGGACAACAAAGGAGTTAAAATAGACAAGTTCATCCAGGCTGGTAGGAGGGGCGGAGCCAGGCAGCCAATAGTGGGTCTCGGTGCAGACAGCAGAGAGCTTTGGCATGGGGATCATAAGGCATCTGGGGCATGCAAGGCCGCAGTTGGCAGACCCTGAGTGCATAAGTGGCAGCTGGCAGACCCCGGCCAAGGAGTGGCAACCAGCAGACCCACTGAGGTGGCAATTGTGAAGCAAGGCACTGTGGGCAACCAGGATCCCAGCACTGGGAAATAGAGCATTGGGGCACTGATTGAAAACACCTGTGGGGGTTGAGGTACAAGGAGAGACTCCCAGCCTCACAGGAGAGGTCGTTGGAAAGTCCCACAGGGTGCACAAGCCCACCCACATGGGAATTAGCACCAGAGGGGCCAAGTTTGCTTGGGGGAAATGGCGGAAGGGACTGAAGTCTGAAGGAGAGCTGAGCAAGCTCCATTGTTCTCCCTTGGACCCGGCCCCCCACATACAGCATCACAACACAGTGACTGGGTTGCCCTGCCCTGGTAAACACCTAAGAATCTGCCCCTCATATGTAACAGGCGTGACAAGACCAAAAAAAAAATGGCTCAAACAGAACAGGTCAAAGCTCCACATCAAACACAACTAAGCAACCAAGAGATAGCCAACCTATCAGATGCACAGTTCAAAGCACTGGTGATCAGGATGCTCACAGAATTCGTTGAATTTGGTCACAAATTAGATGAAAAAATGAAGGCTACAATAAATGAAATGAAGAAAAATGCACAGGGAACCAATAGTGATGGAATGAAAGCTGGGTCTCACATCAATGGAGTGGACCAGAAGAAAGAAAGAAACAACCAAACAGAAAAGAATGAAGAAATAAGAACTCAAAAAAGTGAGGAGAGGCTTAGGAACCTCCAGGACATCTTTAAATTTTCCAACATTCGAATTATAGGGGGGCCAGAAGGAGAAGAGGAAGAGCAAGAAATTGAACAAATCATGAAGGAGAACTTCCCCAGTCTGGAAAAGGAAATAGACTTCCAAGAAGTCCAGGAAGCTCAGAGAGTCCCAAAGAAGTTGGACCCAAGAAGGAACACACCAAGGCACATCATAGTTACATTAGCCAAGGCAAAAATGAAGGAGAGAATTCTAGAAGCAGCAAGAGATAAGGAGACACTCACCTACAAAGGAATTCCCATCAGACTGTCAGCTGATTTCTCAAAAGAGACCTTGCAGGCAAGAAGGGGCTGGAAAGAAATATTCCAAGTCATGAAAGGCAAGGGCCTACATCCAAGATTGCTTTATCCAGCAAAGCTTTCATTTAGAATGGAAGGGCAGATAAAGCACTTCTCAGATAAGGTCAAGTTAAAGGAGTTCATCAGCACCAAGCCCTTATTATATGAAATGTTAAAGGGATGTATCTAAGAAAAAGAAGATAAAAAACATGTACTGTAAAATGACAACAAACTCACAATTATTAACAACCATGCCTAAAACAGAAACAAAAAGAAACCAAGCAAACTACTAGAACAGGAACAGGCCCACAGAAATGGAGATCACATGGAGGGTTAGCAACAGGGGTGTGGGATGGGGAGAGAGGTGGAAAAGGTACAGAGAATAAGTAGCATAGGTGGCAGGTAGAAAATAGACAGGGGGAGGGCAAGAATAGTATGGGAAATGTAGAAACTAAAGAACTTATGACACATGGACATGAACTAAAGGGGGGAAATGTAGGTGGGAGAGGGTGTGCAGGGTGGAGTGGAATGAAGGGGGTAATGGGACAACTGTAATAGTATAATCAATAAAATATATTTAAAAAAGAAAGAGGGAAGGAGAGATAAATTCAGCTTCAAATTAGTACTTCAGAAAAATCTAGAAATAACCTGTTCAATATCAACGGATATGTAAGTTTTGTTTTTGTGGTTAAGATATAATTAGATGGGGAGTGAATAAGTAACCTTTTCAATGCTTGGAGCTCTTAATGTTCATAATCTGACCCCAATTATGACTGATTTTTTTTACCATGTGTGTGTTTCTCCAATTTTAAAAAAGAAATTGAATACTTTTATTTTTAAAAAATATTTTTTAAAGCTAGGTTAAAAGATGCTGTTACTTACATTGGTAAGAATTTTCAGATTCTCTGGGATGTGAGTAAAGGACAGAAAACTGTACTTGAACAATGATTAAAATAAAATTAAAAAAAAGAAATTTCAAATTCAGCATTACTTTATGATTTAGATAGTATGAATAATAGAACACATGAAAGTTGCCCTGGATATATCCATAATACCTTCTTACTCTTACTCTCAGAATAGTAGGCTGAAGTGACCAGGAATGAACATTGAGCATGTGAAAATTTGTGAAATAAATCCATTTTTTTTTGTGGGTAGAGATATGCACAATCAGAAAGAAAAATGGTTTTAAAAAGCAAGAATATTAATACTATTTGAGATATCAGATTCGAGCACCATAGATTTGATAAGTGCATGAAAAATTTGAAAATGAAATAGAAGTACCACTGGATGGCTACAAGTCTGAAATTTTCAAAATAGAACAAAACTATAAACATTGAGAATGAAGTTAACATCATAGTGTGTATACAATGCATTAATATGATACAGTTATAACAGAAGAATGATATTCATTAGGAGTGACCAAAGACAAATGTGTTTTTAAAAAATACTTAATATTAAATAGTAGGTGAAATAGAAAAAACAGAGAGAAAGTATGCAAAAATTCTTAAAAGGAGCTGACACTTTCCTACAATATATAGAATGCTTTAAAAATGAATTTTAGGTGAATATGCAAATAATTTGAGCATCAGTTGAATTAGATTAAGAAAAATTGTTTTTAAGGCTAATCAGTTTATTTCTAAGGACAGAACAATGAGATTGGTGAGGAAGGGAAATAGAAGGCAAAAGATGCAGGACTGGGGCACTGATCAGTTAAATAAAGGTGATGCAGAAGGAGTCATTGACTCAGATTCGTTACTCGAACACCTGTGTAAATGGTGGCACTGTATCTTGTCCTGAGAGGATGAGAACTTACCTACAATTTTGTTTGAGATCTGAGACAGAACCATCCAGCTTCCAGGTTTCCTGACCCCTCAGAAACTATGGGAAATAATACATTCTTTGTTAAGCTGCTAAATTTTGGAGTAATTTGTGTGCAGCTGTAGATGACTAATAGAATCATCAAGAAGAAAGGAAATATTATCAAATTTTGCTGAGAGTCTGAGCAAAAGAAGACATAGAAAATGGCCATTAATGCTATGGGATGCTTTTTAAAAAGTGTTCTTATATTGCAGAGGTAGATGCTGAAATATTTAGGGGTGAGATGACACAATGTCTGAGATTTGCTTCAAAATACTATAAGGGGGAAAGAAATGTGGTATAGATGAGACATGTATGACCATGAATGGTTGACTGTTGAAACTGGGGGGTCGGTGTATGTGACAAATAGTAAATTATATTAGTTGGTCTATTTTGTGCATGTTTGAAATATCTCATGTTGAAAAGCTTCAAAATGGCCATAATAAAATTGCTTTAGGAGATTATGGGTGACTTGTCAGAGTGAATTTTTTAGAGGTTTAGAACAGAAACCAGACTGCAGTGGGTTGAGGAGAAAAGATAAGAAATGAGCACGAGGAGTGGAGATTATTCCTTTCAGAAGTTTGATTTTGAAGGAAAGGAGAGAGAACAAAAACTTCAAGGGGAGAAAATGTTAACATGGAATTGTTATGACAGAGATATCCAAAGGCTCTCTATAAAGACATGATAAAGAATAAAGATAAGAATCCAGTTATTATAACCCATAACAGCCATCAATATCAACCCCAAGGCTATGAGACTTCTAGTTGCTGTTCTTTAGTTTTGTTTGAAGACATTGCAAAATTTCTTTGAATTGCCTTAAGAGTCTCCAAACTTTTTTTTTTAAAGAACTATCAATTTCTTTTCTTTTTTTTTTTAAAGATTTTATTTATTTATTTTTAGAGAGGGAAGGGAGGGAGAAAGAGAGAGAGAGAAACATCAATGTGCGGTTGCTGGGGGCCGTGGCCTGCAACCCAGGCATGTGCCCTGGCTGGGAATCAAACCTGCGACACTTTGGTTCAGAGCCCGCGCTCAATCCACTGAGCTACGCCAGCCAGGAAGAGTCTCCAAACTTTTGATAATAATTCAATTACCATAACTGCAGTTGAAGCAAATCCTTGCATAAGCAATTAGTTATAGCAATATGTATAATGCTCAAGTGGTGAAGGTGCTACCTGAGTAGAAAATTTAAGGATCATTTAATGAAATCTCAAGCAGAAATGATTAGCCCAAATCCAGTAATTCCAGCCCTGGGGTTGTTATGAGGATTAAGTAACGTGAATGACAGTACTCATTGTTGCTTTTGTTTCCTTCATTTCATATTTTCCAAAATGTGCCTGATGGACACGAATCCTAAAAGACGATAACAGAGTGAGCTGGGATGGGGGTAAAGGACAGAAAAATGTACTTGAACAACAATTAAAATAAAATTAAAAAATAAATAAATAAGACAAAAAATGAATAACAAATGTTATAAAAGAGGGCATATCTTCTTCTAGCCAAGATGGAGGCAAAGGTAGACACACTCTGCCTCCTCCCACAACCAAAAGAAGGACAACAACAGATTTAAAAACAAAAAGCAACCAGAACTGACAGAAAACCGAACAGTATGGAAGTCCAAAAACCAAGGAGTTAAAGAGGAAACATTCATCTAGACCAGTAGGAGGGCAGAGACGGGCAGCCGGGTGGAGAGGACCTGAGGCAAGGCAGTGACTGGAGAATCGGGAGATGTGGCAGCTGGCAGAATGGTCAGTTCCACATTTGAATGCAAATAAACTGGGAAGAACAAATAGAGAGTGACACAGACCGTGAAACCCAGGATTCCAGAATGGGGGAAAAAAGCCTCAAAACCTCTGCCTGAAAAAATTTGTGAGGGCTGAGGTGGCAGGAGAAACTCCTAGCCTCACAGGGGAGATCGTTGGAGAGACTCACAGAATACCAGAATGTACACAAACCCACCCACCTGGGATTCAGCACCAGAAGGGCCTAATGTGCTTGTGGGTAGCAGCGGGAGTGACTGAAAGCCAGCAGAGAGCTAAGCAAGTCGCATTGTTCCCCCTTGGACCCCTCCCCCACATACAGTGTCACAATGCAGTGGAGTGGGTTGCCCTGCCCTGGTGAACACTTAAGACTCCACCCCTTACTATGTAACAGGCATGCTGAGACCAAAAACAGAAAAAAAGAAAATGGCCCAAATGGAAGAACAAATCAAAGTTCCAGAAAAAATACAACTAAGCAACGAAGAGATAGCTGACCTATCAGATACACAGTTTAAAACACTGGTAATCAGGATGCTCACATAACTGGTTGAGTATGGTCACAAACAGGAAAAAGTGAAGGCTATACTAAATGAAATAAAGGAAAATGTACGGGGAACCAGCAGTGACAGGAAGGAAACCAGGACTCAGATCAATGGTTTGGAACAGAAAGAAGAAATAAACAGTCAACCAGAATAGAATGAAGAAAAAAGAATTCAAAAAAATGAGGAGAGACTTAGGAACCTCCAGGACAACTTTAAACATTCCAACACCCAAATTATAGGGGTGCCAGGAGAAGAACAACAGCAAGAAATTGAAAACTTATTTGAAAACATAATGAAGGAGAACTTCCCCAATCTGGCAAAGGAAATAGACTTCCAGGAAGTCCAGGAACCTCAGAGAGCCCCAAAGAAGTTGGACACAAGGAGGAACACACCAAGGCACATCATAATTACATTAGCCAAGATTGAAGATAAGGAGACAATCTTAAAAGCAGCAAGAGGAAAGGAGACAGTTACCTATCAAGGAGTTCCCATAAGACCATCAGCTGATTTCTCAAAAGAATCCTTGCAGGCAAGGAGGTGCTGGAGAGAAATATTCAAAATCATGAAAGGCAAGGACCTACATCCAAGATTACTCTATCCAGCAGAGCTATCATTTAGATGGAAGGGCAGATAAGGTGTTTTCCAGATAAGGTCAAGTTAAAGGAGTTCATCATCACCAAGCCCTTATTATATGAAATGTTAAAGGGACTTCTCTAAGAAAAAGAAGGTAAAAAATATGAATAGTAAAATGACAAAAAACTCACAAGTATAACAACCGAACCTAAAAAAACACCAAAAACAAACTAAGCAAACAACTAGAACAAGAACAGAATCACAAACATGGAGAAGCACATGGAGGGTTATCAGTGGGGGAGTGGGAGGAGGAGAGAGGGGGAAAAGGTACAGAGAATAAGTAGCATAAATGGTAGGTAGAAAATAGACAGGGGGAGGGTAAGAATAGTATAGGAAATGGAGAAGCCAAAGAAATTATATGTACAACCAACCCATGGACATGAACTAAACGGGGGGAATGCAGGTAGGAGGTGGTGTGCTGGCCTGGGAAAAGGGGAATAAAGAGGGGGAAATTGAACAACTGTAACAGCATAATCAATAAAATATTGATTCAAAAAAAGGAAAAAAATGTTATTAAAAAATTTCACAGTCAGATAAATTTGGGACATATTGGATTAACAGTAAAATGCCTGCCCTTATTGTGGAACTTCTCAAGATCATTTGCATACTGAAGTGCTTTTCTAATTTAAAAGAAAAACATGAAATATTTTCCAATTGTATTTAACCCTAGAATTCTTTTGGAAAGGAGAATCTCTCAGGATTGCTGTTTCTCAGAACTCATACTGGGAACAAATTGCACTAAATCATATGATCCACCTCATCATCACATGACTCTCAATACAATTAAACACATCAGCAGTGACAGTCCTTATGAAAAAGTGACTGCTTTTGCTTTTCTGGTTTTATCTGTTACTAACAAATGCCTTGTATATTCTGCACAATGAAATGCATCTCCATGAGTCATCCAAAAGAGCTTATAAGGATACCAAATTCCCTTCAACTCTCTAATATAACTGGAGTGTTTTCATTTGTTTTTTTAATCACATTCTTGTAAAGAGTCTGAGAAGACAGTTTTCTATAGTGTTTCAGAATATCAGCTCGGGAATCTGATACACACACACACACACACACACACACACACTTTAGTTAGCTATCTAGTAAATTATATTTTATTGACGCAGACACCCGCCCACAGTGTCCGAGGCGTCATGAATGAGACATGAGACATTCACACAGACTCCCAAGTCCTGTGTGGAGGAAAAGGAACAGCATGGCTACCCTCCCCAGGGGAGGGCGCCTCGGAGCAGCCTGGCTACTCTCTCAAAGGAAAGCACCCTGATCTTTCCTTCATAGGGTTTTTATTGGCTTTTAATTTGCACAGGAATACAGGTAAAATTCATTAATCATTGTCAGGCAGTAAGGATCAAACAATAGATAGAATACAAAGAACTCTGAGGGCCTTTTCTGAGTCAGGGTCTGTTAGCTAATGGGCTACAAAACTCTGGGAAGCAAACTCATTCCTGCCCAGACCTTTATCATTTAATTAAGAGCATTCTTAGCGAAGCAGGTTTCACAGGAGTTTATGTATTCTTTCTCGGGCCTGATCACCAGGGGAAACCTGCCCTTTCCAGCACAGGGTTGCACTGCCCTGTGTCATTGTTTTAGGATTAAGTCAGGCAGGGGAGTAAGGCAGCCAGGAGATAGGAGACTTCTCTCAGGCAGAATGAGGACTCAGGCTTTGTCAAAGCCGAGGGGTGAGGGTCCACCACCCCCTTTCTCCTTAGCTCCCCAAGTCCTTCCCTGGGGCCTCCAAGTGACCATGCCAGTCTTAGGTTGTTACCTGCTTGGGGAATCTTACCCGTCATTGGCTAACTGATCAAGCACTGGGGCCCAGTTATGAAAAGAGGAGCAGAAATGGCGCTCTTGCCAGGGAGATAAGCTTTGTCTCCTTAGTGGCTTCTGGTCTGAAGGTCGCTCACTCAGCCTTAGCCATGGGGAGTTACAGCTCCTGGAGTGAGGCAGGGTGGCTCCCAACATTTTATGAATACCCTCTTATAGCTTTACATCTTTAGAAGTAATATCTTTGTTTCTTTTATAAAATCTCTATGGGTATTATTAAAGATGAGAACCCTGAACTGAGAGTGCCTAGCCAGCCTACTATAAAGAATGACCTGCTGCTAAGATTAAGTGAGCAGATCTGTCTCTCCTTAATGAATGGTCAGCATCCTAAGGATGGGGCTGGAAATTGGAATCTGTTAGGAGAAATATCAAGAGTGGATAAAGCTAGAGGACACATGTCAAATTATATTCATGGAAGATTGCCAAGGACTAAGCTGAAGAAACAAAATCTATCATCAGAATCAGTAGGATAGATAGTTATAGATATATATTAGCTACAGCTACAGATTAGATACATAGATGGAAATTTATTTTAAGGAATTGACTCATAGGCTTGTGGGTGCTGGCAAGTCTGAAATCTGCAACTGAAGATTCAGGGAAGAGTTGATGCTGCAGTTCAAGTACAAAAGTAGTCTGCTGGCAGAATTGCCTTTACTTTGGAGGAATACAATCTTTTTTCTTAATTAAGGCCTTCAACTGATTAAATGTGGCCCACCCACATTATGGAGAATAATCTGCTTTACACAAAGTCTGCTGATTTAAATGTTAATGTCATCTAAACAGTACTTTCACAGAAATATCTAGAATAATATTTGACAAAATACCTGGGTGTCAAGAACTAACCGAGTAGACTTGTACAATTAACTACCACACTCTTTTTTCTTCTTTCACCAAAAGCTGCCTGACTTCTTCTACCAGTTAGCATAATAAAAAGAGAATTAGGTTGATTCTTGGAAACTTGTGGCTCATCTTAGAGATGAGTATTAATTTTTATGCTCTCATTAGTGGGCTCTTACATTAGCATGGCCTAATTTCCACTACCAGGAATAGGATGTGTGCTGTGCTAATGGGAAATGATATATTTAGTGTTTTGTATGATCATTCTTTAGTGTCTGTGTCCCTTTTATTGGATGAGAGCCCACATGGAGTGGCTGAATGGAAGTGTCCTTTCTGCTTGCCCTAGCATTAGGAATAAAAGGGAGAGAAAATATGTGTGTGGTCAGGGAAAAAAATCCATTATTTTACAGTTATTTATGATATTATAATCAATATAATAATTTTCAAGTACCTTCTAGTTAGTAAGCTTTGCAGAGGATAAAGTAATTCCATATTAGCAGAAGCCAGTGACTACTCCGATGCTGGGTTCAATTCCAGTGATGCTTTAAACAATATATGCTCCTCCATAAAGTTTGACAACTGAGTGTTAATTTTGTTGGGCAATGTAATTAGCACAATAATGACAAAATAGAATTAAAAACAAAGACAATCATTTTTAAACCTTGAAAAAACATGATATGTTTTGCTGATGAATATTTTTTGAACTAGAGTAATTTCAATTAATTCAATATCTATATGCCACAATCAATTTAATTTTCACAATAGGCGAAGCAGCCATATTGGGTTTACCAAACAGCATAATGGTGTGAAGCCAGTCTTTTGAAGCAATATGACATTTCTTTTTGTTAATGTGTGGGAACAAAAATAACATTTTCATATCAGTCCCATCAAAGATTAGTGGAATGACAGAAAAGGTAATAGAGATTCCTTAGAGATGAAGACCAAGTGTATTTCTCCAAACAAGGGGATTTAACATAACGTTTTGGCTCAGCTGATGAAGAAACATTTGCTGTTGTTCCTGGAGTAAACCAGGAACAGCCTGATCTGCTGCAGTTAGGAACAGCTGTAAGGTCTCCTTGGTGCCCTGTGCTTGCTTTGGGCTCAGGAAGGGCAGGTGATCATGGAAATAGGTGCACTTTGTTCTTGTTCCTGTAACTTTTTCATTGGTTTGTAAATGTAAGGTAGAGCAGCTTACCCTAATGACCAAGGAAATAATGCAAAGCTGGGTAGTTAACAACAACAACAAAAAAATACAAATGTCCCTAAGCATATGAAGATGTGCAAAACAGGACTATGCAAATTAAAACTGTGCTGACACACCATATTTCACCTTGATAGATAAAAATCCAAAGGTTTGATAATTCATCCTATGAAGAGACTTTAATGAAACTGTTACCATCAGTCATTGCTGCTGGGCTGCAAAATTGACACTTGTGGCAGGGAAACTGCACATGTCTTCAAACAGTTCACTGCACTTATCTTTTTTTGCAAATCATTTTACTTTTGCCTTTTTCCCTCACCCTGACTCATTTTTTTGCCCTTCCTTGTACTGCTCTGTACTGTGAGAGGCAGAGCCTTTTGGGAGGCCTCACCCAGGCTTCCTTATGCTGCCTTACTCCACTAAAATACCTAAGTAGGTTGTTAAAAGTCTGTTTGCTTCAATGGTGCCAGAGACAAGTCCACTAGACATGCTGGATTTCTAGCCTGTCTCTCCTGTCTCCCATTAAATCTCCAAAGTCTTGTACATGTTGAGGGGGATCTTTTCTAGAGTTTTGAAGTAGAGGCTCTAAGTGAAAAGTGTAAAGAAATGGCACTGATATGATTAGTGGATCCTAAACCTGAGTGATGAACAGAATCATCTGAAGTGCTTTTAAAATTAATGCCAATTCCTGGGCCCTACTGCAGATCGACTGCATCAGAATCTCAGTGGGGTGGGGCTGGTGATCTGTCCTTTAAAGATCCACCAGGTTGGTTAACTTCAGGCCCAGAGCACTTTCTCAGGTTGCTACATCTGATTAGGTCACTGAAAGGTTAATTTGTAGTCCTCTAGCACAACACCTGGAACAACAACAACAACAACAACAACAACATAAAAATAATAATAATAACAGCAAACCTTTCTCTAGTGTTTTCTATGAGCCAGGCACTGTTCCAAACAGTGCACATATGTTCTTAACTCATTGAATTTTCCTAATAACCCAGTAAAGTAAGTACTTTAATTTTTCAACTTTTCACATACAGAAACTAAGGCATAAGATAATTAAATAATTGGTTTAAGATGACACAGTTACAGAGAGCACTTGAACAAAGGCCATCTGGCTGTGGAGTGTGTGTACTAAAATAAGGATTTTATGGTCAGACATTTTGCTTTCTCTTAAATTTCTAATATAATAGTATAATGGTGCAAAGGTTTGAGAAGTCTCTTGGTACACAATCCTGATTAACATCAAATTATATGATATTTTACAAATTTAGCTCTTGAACCCTTTTATGTAAAACACTTATGAACATCTGAAAGAACTTGTCTGTCACAGTCTGACAAACATACTGCACAGCTGAGATGTCTTGATTACTCCAAAGAGGTAGAGGAGACAGTGTTTGGGCATCCATAGGGTTATTGTCCAGCTTTAACAGGTATCAGCTCACAGGCAATTTCCTTGCATCTACACTCCTGCTTACTACCTGCCACTCACTCCCCATATCTTGCAAACCCCAGACTTCATACCATTTATTTCAGGAATGTTTTGATAATGATGCTTTATGTTATTTTGGTTAGAAACATCAGTGGGAAACAAATGAGGAAAAATTAAAAATATACCTAAATTTTAGCCAGAAGGTGAAAACAAATTGATTTTTGAAGAATAGTCAATTGCCACCCATTTCCACAACAAAAGAAACAGGCAATGTATCTCTCTTTCGAATGAAGCAAAATAACAATTGAATATTAATTACTTTTTCAGAGTGCTTTACATGACAAATCACTTTGAAATAGATTTCACAATTGATGCTCAAATAGATCTATGAAGTAAGTAGGAACTTACTTTGTTTTAAAGATAACAAATAAGGTTCAGAAATGAGTTATTTAATGTGTCTTAGTCCATCTAAGCTGTTACAAGAAAATACCACTGAGTAGCTTATAAACAACAGAAATTTATTTTTCACAGTTCTAGAAGTTGGAAGCCTGAGGTCAGTGTCCCACCCTGATAAGGTAAGAGCCTTCTTCAGGACTGCAGAATTCTCATTGTACCCTCACCTGGCAGAAAGGCCTAACAAGCTCTAAGGCCTCTTTCATAAAGGCACCAGTCCCATTTAGGTGGACTCCACCCTCATGACCAAATCACCTCCCAAAGGCCACACATTCTAACACCTTCAAAATAACATCACCTTGGTGGGGGGACTTCAATGTATGAATTTGAGAGGGAACAAAAACATTCAGACCATAAAACAATATCAACCAACTGAAAAGTGGCAAAGCTTAAACTTAAACTGGTCTTAATTTCAAGTACCTCTTTTCTTTCTACTAACAAGCACAGTCTCAAAGAAGTACCAAATTTATATTAGCCTTTATAAGTGATCTTTTAGTTAAAGGTCAGAATATCAACTCAAATAAACTTATGGAAAAGGGGGAATTTGCAGGTTTAAGAAATAGAAAGGTGCAGGGGTAGGTCATGCCCAGACACTGCAGGACCCAGGTGCTTAGCAGGCAGAAATCTCTCTCTTGATTTTTGTCTTGGTTCTGTACTCTTCTTTTGATCTGATTCTCTGACAAGTTCTTCCCACTGGTGGAAAATATGGCCACATATAACTCCAAGGTTATATTCTACCAGTTACCAACTCTAGCAGAAAGAGATTCACACTGATGGGCCCCAACTGAGAGGAAAATGTCTACTCTTAGAGTGAGTCTGGGGTTAGTCCCCTCTGTACTGTGACCACTTTGTAATGAGGACATTCATCTAGAAAGAGAAATTTGGGGGCTGGAACTAGTAAAAAATGGGGAAATAAGGCTGGATAGATTAAAGGCAGCAGGTATTCTCAACACAGTCTTTACAAGGAATCGGGAAATTCAGAAAAATGTATTGGGAGGGGACCGATGCCCCAGATTTTTTCAGCCATTCGGACAATCTGCCCACTCCCAAATCGTACTGAGGAGATAGATGACAAAGCTGTTACATAACTGGAATGTTTTCATGGTTTAACCACTGGGTGATTCTAAATTAAAGGGCATTTTTTATGTTACAAAGCACTCTTATGTATGTTATTTTTGTAACCTTCACAACACTGTGAGGCCAATGTCATCAACCCTGAGGCCTGGAAGTGAGAACAATCTGTGGGACTGTGGAGAATGTGCTTACCTCTAGCTCTTTCTCACCTATAGCATCTCAATTCTACCAGTGGGAGTGGAGCACCATGGAGCTCCCAGGGTGCTTGGCCACTCCAAGCAAACACCTGGGCACTGAAGAGAATTCCATCTGGGCAGAGAAAATTACTAAGTACAAGAGTGTGGTGTGTTATCTATAAGGTTGCGCTTCTGCTTTTGAGAGTGAGGAGGAAACCAGAACCAATGTAGCCGCACCCCAAAGGGTTTATTAGACATGAGATTAAAAACTACTTGAAAATCCAATTAGTTAAGCAGAAAACAAACTTGAGCGATTGTCCAAAATTCAGAAGAAAAGGACAAAATAATGAAAATTATGCAAGTTTTAAGTGGAATGCATGGAAGAGATAAAATCGGTTAGCAAGAGGAATTTCTAAAAGGAACAAAGGAATCACAGCAGAAACAATAATCAAAGAAGATGGATTTCTTGATCCAAAGATAGATCCCAATCTGAAAATTAAGAGCAAGTACCACATACCAGGCAAATTACCAGGAAAAAAGCAACATATCTGAATGCATTCTGACAGAATTTTAAAACATAAACGATGAAAAAATCCTGTGAGCATCCAGAAAATGTAGTTATGCACAAAGTAGTGAAAATGTAAGGCTGGTTTCAGCCTTCTATGTAACATCCAGTGTTAGCAGGAATCTCAGCCTGGTACCTCCCAGATTCACAGCCTGAGACAAGGGCTTGAGTACAGACCCTTGATATGGGGCACTGTCAGAATGAAACTGTGAAGAAAAGCAGATACTAAGTTGCATTTTGAGTCCCTGTTCTAGATGACTGGACTAGGGCTTGATGCCTCTGGAAGCTTCTGAGGATTTCTATGGAGAAGCCTCAGTAGTATGTATCTGCTTAAGGTTGGAAGAGGGAGTATTTATCCCCCAGAAACGACCCCTCATCAGTTAAGGGTTGCCGCACTGGCAATTGAATGCAGACTGAATTCCCGCAGGCCTCAGGGCACAAAGAAGTGTAGACAAGCACTTGGATTGCTGGAAGACACTTTCTAGGCCTTTTTAAAAAAATATATTTTATTGATTATTCTATTACAGTTGTTCCATTTTCCCCCTTCACTCCCCTCCATCCTACATACCCCCTCCCACCACATTCCCCCCTTTAGTTCATGTCCATGTATCATACTTATAAGTTCTTTGGCTTCTACATTTCCCATACTATTCTTACCCTCTCCCTATCTATTTTCTACCTACCATCTATGCTACTTATTCTCTGTACCTTTTCCCCCTCTCTCTTCCTCCCACTCCCCTGTGGCTAACCCTCCATGTGGTCTCCATTTCTGTGGTTCTGTTCCTGTTGTAGGTATTTGCTTATTTTGCTTTTGTTTTTATTTTAGGTATGGTTGGTAATAATTGTGAGTTTGCTGTCATTTTACTGTGCATGTTTTTTATCTTCTTTTTCTTAGAGAAGTCCCTTTAACATTTCATAAAATAAGTGCTTGGTGGTGATGAACTCCTTTAACTTGACCTTATCTGGGAAGCAGTTTATCTGCCCTTCCATTCTAAAGGAAAGCTTAGCTGGATAGAGCAATCTTGGATGTAGGTCTTTGCCTTTCATGACCTGCAATACTTCTTTCCAGCCCCTTCTTGCCTGCAAGGTCTCTTTTGAGAAATCTGCGGACAGTCTGATGGGAATTCCTTTGTAGGTGACTGTCTCCTTATCTCTTGCTGCTTCTAGAATTCTCTCCTTCATTTTTGCCTTGGCTAATGTAATTATGATGTGCCTTGGTGTGTTCCTTCTTGGGTCCAACTTCTTTGGGACTCTCTGAGCTTTCTAGACTTCCTGAAAGTCTATTTCCTTTGTCAGATTAGGGAAGTTCTCCTTTATTATTTGTTCAGATAAATTTTCCACTTGTTGCTCTTCCTCTTCTCCTTCTGATACCCCTATAATTTGGATGTTGGAACATTTAAAGATGTCCTGGAGGTTCCTAAGCCTCTCCTCACTTTTTTGAGTTCTTATTTCTTCATTCTTTTCTGTTTGGTTGTTTCTTTCTTTCTTCTGGTCCACTCCATTGATGTGAGATTCAGCTTTCATTCCATCACTATTAGTTCCCTGTGCATTTTTCTTCATTTCGTTTATTGTAGCCTTCATTTTTTCATCTAATTTGTGACCAAATTCAACGAATTCTGTGAGCATCCTGATCACCAGTGCTTTGAACTGTGCATCTGATAGGTTGGCTATCTCTTGGTTGCTTAGTTGTGTTTGATGTGGAGCTTTGACCTGTTCTGTTTGAGCCATTTTTTTTTGGTCTTGTCACGCCTGTTACATATGAGGGGCAGATTCTTAGGTGTTTACCAGGGCAGAGCAACCCAGTCACTGTGTTGTGATGCTGTATGTGGGGGGCCGGGTCCAAGGGAGAACAATGGAGCTTGCTCAGCTCTCCTTCAGACTTCAGTCCCTTCCGCCATTTCCCCCAAGCAAACTTGGCCCCTCTGGTGCTAATTCCCATGTGGGTGGGCTTGTGCACCCTGTGGGACTTTCTAATGACCTCTCCTGTGAGGCTGGGAGTCTCTCCTTGTACCTCAACCCCCACAGGTGTTTTCAATCAGTGCCCCAAGGCTCTATTTCCTGGTGTTGGGACCCTGGGTTGCACGCAGTGCTTTGCTTCACAATCTCGGCCTTGCTGGGGCTGCTGGTTGTCACCCCACGCCTAGGGTCTGCCAGCTACCGCCTGCATGCCCAGGGTCTGCCTGCTGTGGTCTTGCATGCTCTGGATGCCTTATGTGGTCCGTGCCAATGCTCTCTGCTGTCTGCACCGAGACCCACTATCAGCTGCCTGGCTCCGCCCCTCCTACCAGTCTGGATGAACTTGTCTAGTTTAACTCCTTTGTTGTCCGACTTCCATACAGTTCAATTTTCTGTCAGTTCTGGTTGTTATTCTGTTTCTAAATTGTTGTTGTCTCTATCTTGGTTGTGTGAAGAGGCACAGTGTGTCTACCTACACCTCCATCTTGTCCAGAAGTCTCCTTTCTTGGCCTTTTATGATCATGACTTTTTGAAGTACACAGGCTTGTTGTTTTGTAAAAGTCTCATAGGTTTTGAAATTTTTGATTGGGAAGAACATTAAAAGAAGGTCAAAAACTGGGATTCTCATTGATGACCCACCAGAAATTAGCTGTGGTTCATTTGCAATTTTTGAACCAGTTTACTCATTTTTAAATACGGCATAATGTTGCCTGGCCAGGTTGTCTCACAGAATTCTTTGTGAAGTAAAATGAGACAACGGGTATGGAATTACTTCTGCCAATGAAAATTCACTGCTATCGATTCAATGCCAACAGGAGCCACCAGCCTGGGGTGCAGTGAAGGGAGAAAGGGCTCAGAGTGGGCAGCAGTGCAGGTGTCTTGGCTGCTTTATCTGCAACTTCTTCCAGATATGCAGTGTGTGTGAGGCTTCTACCTAGACAATGATGTTATATGCAGAATTTGGACACAGTTAATCACAAAAAGTCCTTTTTGACAGGTATATTTCTTTTCTGGGTCAGCACTTCAAAACTGCAAGGCATTATACAAAATGAAGGTATTGTTTTAAGTTGTGAGTTGATGCTACTGACATGCAAAAAATGAAACTTGACCACCAACTTGCTCCATACACAAAAATAAACTCGAAATGGATAAAAGACTTAAACATGTCGAAACATCATAAAAGTCCTAGAGGAGAGCATAGGCAGGAAAATCTCAGATATTCAGTGCAATAATATTTTCACCAATATACCCCCTAGAGCAAGGGATATAAAGGAAATAATAAACAAACGGGACTACATCAAATTAAAAACCTTCTGCATGGCTAAAGAAAACATCAGCAAAATGAAAAGGGAAACAACCATATGGGAAAACATATTTGCTAATGACACCTTGGACAAGGGTTTGTTTTCCAAAATATATAAAGAACTCACATGACAACACTCCAGGAAGATGAACAACCCAATTTAAAAATGGGCAAAGTACTTGAATAGACACTTCTCCAAGGAGGACATACAGAGAGCCCAGAGACATGAAAAGATGCTGAGTATCACTAGCCATCAGAGAGATGCAAATTAAAATGGCAATGAGGCATCACTTCACACTGGTCAGATGGCCCTCAAAAACAAATCAACAAACAAGTTCTGGTGAGGTTGTAGAGAAAAGGGAACCCTAGTGCACTG